>NW_020664561.1:11834250-11849487 GCF_002925995.2 Terrapene triunguis | reverse complement strand
AATCCTGGGCCCAGCCTTGTCGGGATTTACGAGGACTCTGCCAGACACGAGAGTGGAAGGGAAGTCCTCAAGGGCAGGGAGGCCTCTGGGTAAAGGAAGTGGGAGCGAGGACTCAGATCCTTTCGCTAGCCCACTTCACCGGGGTAGTGCAGAAGCCAGGAAAGTTCCCCACAATAGCGGGACTATTCCCCCGCTTACACAGGCAAGGGAGAGCAGCACGGCTTCTAATCAGGCAGGAACGCTCCGGGGCCAGGGGAGGCACGCGGGAGGTGGCAGGCAGGGGAGCCACCAAACATTGGTGGAGCCAGGCCCCTGACCCTGAATATTTCTGGAGCCCGGGCACCACGGGCTCATGTAACTCGCCACCCCGTCAGTGAAACCCCAGTAAATCAGGTGGCATCCTGGACGGGGCGGGAGGAGTCCAACCTGTCACACTTGACACCAACAGCAGGACTGGGTGGAGGTTTAGAAGGTGGGAAGTTAAAGAAGAAAGTTTTGGGTATCCAGAGAGGACGCAAAGCATAAGAAACAAAATCCAGATTATTCTCCAGCCACTCCCAGTCTCCCTAAAGCATCTGCCTGGAACTTGTCATCTCTGGCCATAGCAACAAGTAGAGCTGTAAATAATATACAAACTCAGTACAAGGCAGTAGTTATTGATGCCAACGGCAAGCGTGAAGAAATGCTTTAAAAAAAATAGATGAGCCAATGTCACTGCTGAGCCTTTAGCATATCTCACCAGTCCTGAACTCTGAAGGAAGAAAAATAAAAAGGAGCAAAACCATGAAGTACTGCTCTGAGGAGTAAAGTTCCAGTGGGTTTCACTCCCAGCTTATTAGAAAGATGAGGTGGTTGAGGTAATATCTTTTATTGGACCAACTTCTGTTGGTGAGAGAGACAAGCTTTAAAACTACACAGAGCTCTTCTTCAGGTCTGGGAAATGCAAGGTGGAACAGATTGTTTAGCATAGGTAATTAGCACATATTTTAAGGGACCATTCAAAGTAGAGTGGTATCACAACATGGGGTATACCTCATCCACTGCACTAAATGCCTCAATCACAATTATGTGGGTGAAACCTGACAATTACTATGCTCTCAAATGAACTCACACAGGAAAATGTCAGCTGTGAGCGATCACTTTTCACAAAGTGATCACTCTATATCTGACCTATCAGTCCTGATCCTCAAAGGAAATCTGCACAATACTTTCAAAATACAAGCCTAGGAGCTTAAACTCATAACTCTGCTAGACACTAAAAATCATGGACTGAACAGAGACACTGTATGTATGGCTTATTACAACAATTTGTAAACCACTAACTCCACTCTACCTTGAATGGTCCAGGTGATGGTACCATTTTTCCAGGGGTGAAAGTAAGGTAAAATACTTACCAGTACGGGGGGGGGCTTAGCTCCAGGCTCCTGGAAGGGGCGGGGCCTCGGGCAGAAGGGGCAGGGTTGGGGTTCAGCCTCCCACAGCCAGGCCTTCCATGCTGCATGGCCCACGCCACCAGGGGCTCTGGCGGCAATTTAAAGGGCCCGCGGCTCTGGCCGCTGGTAGCAGCAGTGGCGGCCGGGAGCCCCAAGCCCTTTTAAATCACCAGGCTCAGAGGCAGCTGCCCCTTTTGTGTCCCGTCCCTCCCCGTTGGCGGCCTTTCGGGCAGGGGCAAAAGGGGCAGCAATGTTAAAGCAGCGCTTTAACATGGCCTGTGTACGGGCCGGTACCAGCGGCCACTTGTTACCGGTACGCTGTTCCGGCCCGTACTGGCCCACTGTCACCTCTGCGTTTTTCTTAATTTCTGGATGGCTGTGTTCACCCTCCCCCATAGAATTACATTAAATCCATGGCCCACAATAATATATAAATGAAACACAGATCTTCCAAAGATATTGCAGGAAATTGCCATACCTGTGACAACCTCATCTCAATGTGCTGCCAGCTGGCCAGGGGCTGACACCAAGATATTAGAGAATCTCTGGTGTGAGGCTCACAGGGCCCACAATTTCAGGAGCAAGAACCAAACAGCCAAGCTGTATGATGTCATTTCATATGAACTGGCCAAGCACGGAATCCAGTGAACAGGACCTCAGTGCCTAGTCTGGTAATTCCCCATGGCTGTGCCTGTGCTACGATGAGACTGATTGCATCATTAGCAGAGACCTACGACCAGACCTTGATTTCACACTGGACAGGGAGCTCCAGGGAGCATACAAAGCTAGAGAGGGTCCGATAAAAGTTGCAATTTCTTCTGCTTAACTATGATGCAGAAACTGGAAGGGCAGAAGGTTTTCCCAAGGAACACAAAAATGATTTATTATCTCATTGTTTTCCAGGGCCATCAAACCCAAGTGAGGGCAGACTTTTCCCCAGGAGTCCTCTAATGTTGAGTAAGCAGCTTCTGACCATAGCAGAGAGGATGCTGGAGGGGAAGGAGAATATGGCTTAGATGGTCAGAAGTCTTAGGGCCACTGTCATAACTAGAAAGGGAAGGGTAACAACCCTCCTGTATACAATACTATAAAATCCCTCCTAGCCAGAGGCACCAAAATCCTTTTACCTATAAAGGGTTAAGAAGCTCAGGTAACCTGGCTGACACCTGACCCAAAGGATCAATAAGGGGACAAGATACTTTCAAATCTTGGGGTGGGGGAGGCTTTTGTTTGTGTGCTCTTTGTTTTGGGTGTGTTTGCTCTTGGGACTAAGAGGGACCGGACATCAATCCATGTTCTCCAAATCTTTCTGCACAAATCTCTCATATTTCAAACTTGTAAGTAACAGCCAGGCAAGGCGTGTTAGTTTTATCTTTGTTTTCTCAACTAGTAAATGTTTCTTTTGCTAGAGGGTTTACCTCTGTTTGCTGTAACTTTGAACCTAAGGCTAGAGGGGGTTCCTCTGAGCTCTTTGAATCTGATTACCCTTTAAAGTTATCTTCCATCCTGATTTTACAGAAATGATTTTTACCTTTTCTTTTAATAAAATTCTTCTTTTAAGAACCGGATTGATTTTTCATTGTTTTAAGATCCAAGGATTTGGATCTGTGTTCACCAGGACTAATTGGTGAGGGGATGCTCTCGAGCCTACCCAGGAAAAGGGGTGTATGGACTTGGGGCGGGGGGGGAGGAATTATTCTCAAATCTGCCCAGGAAAAGGGGGGTTAGAGACTTGAAAGATATTTGGGGAAAGGCAGAGTTCCAAGTGACTCTCTCTAAATATTTGGAACACTTGGTGGTGGCAGCTTAAAATTAACCTAAGCAGTAAAATTAAGCTTAGGGGGTCTTTCATGCAGGTCCCAACATCTGTACCCTAAAGTTCAGAGTGGGGAGGGAACCTTGACAGCCACATAGGACAGAATTAAGCTCCAGTGTGGACATTACAGTAACACCCCCCTCCCAAGCACTTGACTATTATTCTGTAGTATGGCTGCTCTTTCTCATAATAGGCTAACATGAGGGAAATAACTCAAGGGTAGATCATGCAAAATAGTTCTGTAGTGTGGATGCATCTAAAGAAATAAGAGACAAAAGAGGAGAGGATGCAGGTTAGCCATGGCAATGCAACAAATTATTGCATGATTTACTGAAATCAAATATGCCATGGTGTCTCTCTTGTGTATGAGAATACTGTATAAGAAGAAACAGCAGAGTAACAGACAGGTTTTCATGTCTGTGAGCAGGGTAGCAGGTAGACCTAGGAATCTTCTCAAGTGAGCACAAAGGTGTAAATCTACGATTATCATAAGGGAGATAGATGCTTGTGTTTCACTGACAGAAGTCTCTATATAGAGTGCAGAGTACAGAAAATGCCTCATTTGAATGAACTGGGCAGTTGACTTTCAAAACTATTGTTTCAGGATGGCTGCAGATTCAGGCAGGCATAATTACTTTGGGCCATCTGAGATTCACATTTGACAAATTTCCCGCACAACTATAAGGACATGAAACATTCTTTTAGAAAGAAAGCTTAAAATCATAAACAGACAATAAATTCTGCACCAAACTCCAGACATGGAATTCACAGGGCCCCATGTACGATAAACATATTTAGCATTTAACTTGTTGCTTTATCTTGGTAGTCTATGTTAATTAATGAGTAAAAGTACATACAGTTCAGAGAAAGGAGAGTCTGAATATCTGAATATTTGATTTAGAAGAAGCTACTAGGAAAGGAATATTGCCCTGTAGGAGTGGGAACAATAGACTAGGGCCTTGGCTACACTTGCGAGTTACAGCGCTGTAAAGCCGCCCCCAGCGCTGTAACTCACTCCCCATCCACACTGGCAAGGCATTTGCAGCGCTGCATCTCTGTGGTTGCAACGCTGCATGTACTCCACGTCCCCGAGAGGAATAGCGAGCATTGCGCTGCCACTGCAGCGCTGCGGCACCAGTGTGGCCGGCCAATGCGCTGTGAATGGCCTCCAGAATTATTCGGCAGTATCCCACAATGCCTGTTCTAGCCACTCTGGTCATCAGTTCAAACTTTACTGCCCTGGCCTCAGGTAACCAACCATGTGACCCACCCTTTACATTCCCCGGGAATTTTAGAAATCCCCTTCCTGTTTGCTCAGCCCGGCGTGGTGTGGAGTGCTATCAGCAAATCTTTCCAGGTGACCATGCCTCCACGCGCCAAGCGAGCCCCAGCATGGAGCAATGGCGAGTTGCTGGACCTCATCAGAGTTTGGGGGGAGGAAGCTGTACAGTCCCAGCTGTGCTCCAGCTGTAGGAATTACAATACCTTCGGGAAGGTATCAAAGGATATGATGGAAAGGGGCCATGACCGGGACGTCCTGCAGTGCAGGATTAAAGTGAAGGAGCTGCGGCGTGCCTACCGCAAAGCCCACGACGCAAACGGCCACTCGGGTGCTCCCCCTGCGACCTGCCGATTCTACAAAGAGCTGGATGCGATACTTGGGGTTAATCCCACCTCCACTCCGAGCACCACCATGGACACTTCAGAGCCAGTGGGGGGGGGGGAGGAGGAAGAGGAGGAGGAGGAGGAAAACGGGAGTGATGGTGGTGGGCCGGATGGAGACACCCCGGAATCCCTGGAGCCATGCAGCCAGGAGCTCTTCTCAAGCCAGGAGGAAGGTAGCCAGTCGCAGCAGCCGGTACTTGGTGGAGGACAAACAGAAGAGCAGGTTCCCGGTAAGCGTTTTTTGCTTTTTTTTCGGGAAGGAATTTTTTCGGTGCGGGCTCTTTGGGAGAGGAGGGTTAGGCGTGCATGCCTAGATGCGGAATAGTGCATTGATGTGGTTTATCACATCGCGGTAATCGGCCTCGGTAGTCTCCTTGAATGTCTCATCCAGAACGTGTGCAATGCGCTTGCGCAGGTTTATCAGGAGAGCCACCATGGTCCTTGTCCCAGCCAGGCTAACGTGTCCGCGCCACTGTGCCGCGAGGGGCGGGGGGACCATTGCTGCACACAGGCAAGCTGCATATGGGCCAGGGCGGAAGCCGCATTGCAGTAGAAGACCCTCCCCTGCTTCCCAGGTCACCCTCAGCAGCGAGATATCGTCCAGGACGAACTCCTGTGGAAAATGTTGGGACAGTGTTCAGTGTAGGTGCCCCCTGAAGCTGTTGGCTCTCCCCAAGGCACAGAAACCCAGAGGACAGTGCGGCCCTGAAACAATCAGTCCCCCTTACTCACCATTTTGAGGCTCCCGTGGGATATGTGTGCTCTGTTTCGGACGGGAAAATTATGCAATTGTGTAGACCCTGTGTGTTTTCTACTCCTTAAGTGCAGGGGAAATCATTACTCTGTCTGGTATAAACAGTGCTGCCTCTGTTAAATGTTGCATTTTGCTTATAGAGCAGCATCAACCTTGAGACCTCAGCCGTCCCTCTTATCGCCTGCTCAGAGACTGCAAAGACTCAGGAAGAGACCGCAAAAAAGCAAAGAAGACATGCTGCAAGAAGTGATGCAGCAATCTATTAAAGAGAATGAGAAAGCACAGAACTGGAGGGAGAGAGAAAGCAGGATCCGCCAGGAAAACGCAGCGCACCGGCGGCAAAGCACGGATCGGCTCATAAGCATCCTGGCGCGCCAAGCAGACGCTATCCAGGAGCTCGTAGCCATGCAGAAAGAGGAGCAGTACCGCAAACGCCACCCACCCCTACAGCCCTTGTCCCAAAACTCTTTCCGTTGTGCCCCACTGTCACCTCCAACCCACTTTCCCCAACTTCTGTGTTCTTCACACCCCCCGCTGCCTCCAACACCAGTATCTTCACCACCCAGCCCTGAAAACCACGACCCTTACCCTCTGCACTCAACCCCCATCACCATGCAGTATAGCTATCCTGAAGTGCAGCACTCACTGCACAGCACACCAGACAGGACATACGCGAATCTGTGATTGTACCGTTCCCCACTCCACCCCCTTATTTCTTTTCAATAAATAATTTTTTTTTCTTTTCAATAAATGGATTTTTTGGCTTTGAAAACATTCTTTATTATTGCATAAAGTAAAAGACTCCTTAGCCCAGGAAATAAACAGGCACTGCAAGTCTGCTTGTCTGCTTAGCAAACACTGATTCCTAAAGACTGGAACTACTGCACTTCACTCCCGTGCAGGGCACTAGATATCACTGCTAGTTTTCAGCCTCAACACGATTCCAACGGTCGACTTTCCCACTCCAAACTGGTTTGCGACCAACCGGTAGCTGTCTGGAGTTGCCAGCTTCCAGATTGCAATAGCCACCCGCTTCTCCACTGGCAGGGCAGCTCTCAATCTCGTGTCCTTGCGCCGCAGGGTGGGGGCGAGCTCCTCACACAGTCCCATGAAAGTGGCTTTTCTCATCCGAAAGTTCTGCAGCCACTGCTCGTCATCCAGACTTCCATGACGATGTGATCCCACCACTCAGTGCTTGTTTCCCAAGCCCAAAAGCGGTGTTCCACGGTGCTGAGCAAGTCTGTGAATGCCACAAGCAATTTTGTGTCGTACGCATTACTCGGCTCGATAGCATCGGCAGACTCCTCACTCTCACTGTCACTTTGGATCTTAAGGAATAGTTCGACAGCCAAACGTGACATGCTGGCGAGATAAGTCAGCATACGCCTCAGCAGTTCGGGCTCCATTTCCCGCAGACAGATCGCGCTGCACAGAAACCGTTGAAAGATGGCGCCAAAGGTGGACGGAAACAAAGGGATTTCTGGGATGCGAAGCAATGCATCACGGGGCGTTGGGACAGGACCCAGAATGCCCCGCACCCACGCCCCCTTCCCACAACCCACGGTGCCAGAATGGGAAGAGGTGCTCTGTGGGATAGCTGCCCATAATGCACTGCTCCCAATGGTGCTGCAATTGCTGCAAATGTGGCCACGACAGTGCGCTGGGCAGCTGTCAGTGTGGACAGACTGCAGCGCTTTCCCTACTCAGCTGCACAAAGTCAGGTTTAACTCACAGCGCTGTACATCTGCAAGTGTAACCAAGGCCTAGATCTCCATTCTGACAAGAACAAAAGAGAGCAAGTCAGTCATTAACAGAAGACTGCTGCTATATGAACACACAGAATTCCTAAGGTAGAAAAAATGGGATGTGAAGTGAGACAGTGTAACTGTTTTTTACAAGACATTTCCTACTCCCATTTTATAATCTAAATAAAGACCACACAAAACACAGCAGGAGATTCAGAGGAAGGTTCTGGCTCAGTATTTTGTGACAGATTGCGTAATGGAAAAGGTGACAGCATTGCAGTGAAGTGGGTAGCATTTCTGTGCTTTACAGAAGAAGCAAGTTTTAAACTAAAGTGAGATTTGATTAAGAAGCGACTGGGCTAATCTCCTGGATAGTAGCTACTTTAAACATGCACATGCATACACACACACTTAAAAAACCTTGTTTCTCTTGTTGAAATTACACAATTGGATGCTTTCTTTCATGAGAATAATTTCACACAAATACACAAATAGAAATTCCACACTATTACAAGTTTTACTGTTATTACTTTAACCATGAAAACAGGAAGGTACAGGGTTTGTTTGTTTTTTATTATTGGTCATCATATAAGCCAAGACAGAATACCCTTAATATCCCAGAAAAAGAGAGTTGCAAGCCAAAGTAATCACTTGCATTTCTTGTATAATTAAATTAAATAAATCTGTCAAGGAAGAATCTATCAGCTCTTTGTAGACAGAAACAACAAAAATAATTTAGAGAATGCTTTGGTTAAAAAAGAAGTCATTTAATTATTTAGAACTATTATATAGTGCAGAAGTGCACATGGAGACTCACAAAAATATTTCGGAGAGAGGATGGAGTACAAGCCTCACAGAGTTCACAATCTAGGGCCCAACCTTGCAAAGAGTTCTGCTCATGTAAAGCTCTATTGAAATCAATGGTGTTTTGTGTGGTATTGAGGTCTGCATGCCTGGAGCTTTCTTACAGAATCAGATCCTAAATACACAAGTGGGTACAATTCAGAAATAAATTGGATCAAACTCAGAGAGACTAGAGGAATACTTACAGGAAGACGATCAAGATGATTGTGAGACATAGACCGTGTTTTTGAAATACATCAGCTGGGAGGCTGTGTCAAACATGAGAGACAGTTTGGAAGAAGCCACAAAGTCAGGAGCGGGTAAAGGAGACAAAGAGGAAAGTCCCTTTCCCCACTCTGTGTCTGTCTTGCCTATTTAGACTGTAAGCTCTTTGGGGCAGGGGCATATTACTTGTGTTTGTATGGCACCTAGCACAATGGGGCCCCATTTTTGGTTACCATCATAAACATGAGTAATAGTAACAACAACAGAGGGGAAATCAGACACCACCTAGTGCTGGTTTCATCATATTTTGAATTGCACGTCTTGTGAATCCTCTCCCAGGCCTGAAGGGGAAGGGAGGGACTCAAAACCATTATGCTCGTCCAAGACATTCCCACACATGTATGCTGAAGTCAAAGGTAGACTGTAAAGAATAGTTGAATTTTCCATGTTTTGCCAAATTTATCAGATTCCTCTGTGTGATAGTAACATCCATTGTTACAGGTAACACTTTCCAGAATTTATTTCTGGCTCATATAGCCTTTATTTTGTGGATTGTTGTGGCACTTAGCTATTTCACATTCAAATTTATATATACTACTGTAGTCACTGGCAGGTTTAACAGTCAGCAAGGCCACAAATGCTGACGGGGTTCCCCCTTGTTCGGGTCCCCCTGTCTCCTTCTCCCATCTGCCCATGGCAGAAGAACAAAAAGACGGGCCCCGATGCAGGTTTTTATTCTGGGCCCCCACATGCTATCACCTGCACTACAGTCAAATAAACTCTTTCTTCCCTCACCCTCCAACCTCATTCCTGCTTCTGCACCCCTGCTCTGCTGCCCTGTTCCCACCCCACCCGTTCCCTGCCATGCCAACTGCTCCCAGCAGCTCAGAGTTGTTTTGCTTTGCTGCAGGGGGAGGGGAGAACCATAGCTGTAGTGTCTGGTTTTGAGAAATTGGAAAATTGGCAACCCTACCGCCACTATCCCGTCAGCATAATAAAACCGCATCCACAAATGGCAGAAGCTATGTCAGCAGGAGAAGCTCTTCTGCCAATATAGTGCTGTGCACATGAGCGCTTATGTCGGTGTAACTTATATTGGTCAGGGGGGTGGTTTATTCACACCCCTGAGTGACATAAGTTGTGCCAACATAGGCTGTAGTGTAGACATAGCCTAATAATACCCCTGGCCATCAGCCCCCATTTTTATAGAGGTCCCAGAAGACCCACACCCACCTCTCCTCCAATACCTTTGCAATATCCCACACAGCATTTGAGCATGCCCAGTAGTGGTTGGTAGTAGTAGAATTTTCCTTATCCCATCTTGCAGGGGTCACAGCCATTGGGCATGCTCCAGCACTGAAGGAGCTGCTGTTGGGAAATGTAGTTTGTTTCTGTAGCCTCTGTGACATTGCACCCCATAATGCTTTATAGAAATATGCTTATGAATGTAAATATGACATAACTGGTGGAATATGTTTTATGCTAGACATGCCATGTAACATATCTTTGCATGATCTACTGAATATATTCATCCTATTTGTATGCATGTATCATTTTTACTTTTGAGGTTATGAATATTGGCTATGTATTTGTTTAATTCTAAGTAGCCTCGGTGAAGCATTTGATCAGCTTCTTGAGAAAGGACTATTCTCAGTAAGGGCCCAATCAAGAAACACTTAACTGACAATGGACTTTGGGAGACGCCAATCTACATCTGAGCTTTCCTGGGAATGTTCAAATGAACATGTAAACAATGGTGTCAGCCTGAATCATTCATACACATGTGACTTGCCCAGGTGGCTAGAGACTCCATCTTGTGGCTGTGATGTTGCACAAGAGAGGCCCTGGAAACCCTTCCATCTGGTCTTCAGCTGTCTTAAAAGATAGCCTCTCCACCCCAGAGAGATGTTTGAAAGAAACTGGAACAAAGGACAGTAACTACGGGGGTGTGAGTGATTGCTGGACCCAGACTAGGAAGGAGTCTAGTCTGTGAAAGCAGCTTATTGGAACCAGGGCCGTAGCAACAAAGAACGTGGCCCCCTCCGAACGGTGGCCCCCTCCGAACATATGTCTGGGCGGTGCCCCATACAATGCAGAAACTGGAATGCGGTATTTATTTTGCCACTTTTAGGGGCCCCCTTCCTTGTGGGGCCCCCTCCGGTCGGAGGGTACGGAGGGCGCTCGCTACGCCTCTGATTGGAACATCTCTGAGGGTGAGATTTACCTGCATTTAGTTTTCTACTGTATTAGGCTTAGACTTGCATGTTTTTGTTTTATTTTGCTTGGTAATTTACTTTGTTCTGTCTGTTATTACTTGGAACCACTTAAATCCTACTTTTTATACTTAATAAAATCACTTTTTGCTTATTAATTGACCCTAAGCAAGTAATTAATACCTGGGGGAGCAAACAGCTGTGCATATCTCTCTATCAGTGTTATAGAGAGCGAACAATTTATGAGTTTACCCTGTATAAGCTTTATACAGAGTAAAGCGGATTTATTTGGGGCTTGGATCCCATTGGGAACTGGGTATCTGGGTGCTAGAGACAAAAGCACTTTCTAAGCCTTTTTCAGTTAAGTCTGCAGCTTTTGGGGGACGTGGCACTCTGCAAGACTAGATGCGCAGCTCAAATGAAGGCAATGACAGTAAATTTTCAGAGTATAATTGAATGCCTGGAAGAAGAAACTGTCACTGAAAGCAGGAGTATTGAGGACATATGTTGAGCAAAAAGCAAATTGTCTTTGATGGCTTCAATGTTACACCGCAATTTGTTATGGAGGCACAGGATCTTAGTTATCCTGGCTGTAGCCTTTGGAATCCTTCAAAGGAAACTGACCTGTTCTAAATCCTCCAGACATTTGAGAGCACAGTGAATGAGCTCAGTGAACTCAGAACTGAAGAAAAAGAGGAAATTGTAAAATAATCTCAGAAAAGGTGGGAAGCAATGGGTTTTGAAAATGCAAACTAATCAAGCCACAAGAAGAGATGCGTATGCCACATGGCTGATAAATTTGCACATGATTCTGTGTTAGAAACAAAGGATAATCATTGAAGGAAATATTTTGAGGTCTTCGACAATACGATCAGGGAACTAAAATCTCAATATGAGGGATTTCAAGAGGTAGCTGCCTATTTGATTTCCTCCATCCGAGGCAACTTCAAAATATAAACTTTAGAAGAGTCAAAGGAGGAAGTTCTTAAACATTTGGGGAAAATATTAATATTTTTCTTCAGACTTGGTAAAATAATACATCTTGAAAGACATAATATCGTGAACCAAGGACACAGAGGTGTTCATTTTGTCACTTGAAGTCCTGGGCTACTTGAATTTCACAGTATCAAATTCTCTTGATGATATTTTACCAGAAATGGAAATGTTGTGTTGACTTTCTCACCATACTACTGAACAGGCAATGAGCACATGCATTTGACACTATCACCCACACCTTGCTCTACTTGCAACTGAGAGAGACAAGACAGCAAAGTTGGAACTGAACAGCATCATTAGAACAATTTGCCAAGGAAAAGTGTTGCTGTGATATGAGGTTCCAATAATTGGACATATGCATGCCAACACAATTTAGGTGAGCTTCCGCTTTTGTTTAGTCCTGTGATTTGTTAAAAATCTTTTTACCTTTAAAAAGTCTAAGGTGACATGACCATTGGGACCATTAAGCATGTTTTCTGACCATGCTCTAACCCTTAAATCTGCCCTTGACTGTAGTGGTCCATAATAATGATATAGAGGTAATTTTGTCTCAATGCATTGGACTGCATTGGGGGTAGTATGCCCTCACACCATCCTGCACTGTGCTACAAAGCACTAGCTGTACTTTTTTTAAGTGGCCTGGCATACTGCCACAAATATCTCTCATGTGTTGCTGCTAACATGTAGGTAGAGAAGCTCCATCTATACAATACATATCCCTCATCAATCAACAGGACAGCAAGGATCCAGGTTTTCAAGGATCCAAGATTTTCAAAATAAGAGACTAAGTAAGTGGCTTGATTTTTTTAAATTAGTATTATCTGTATTGCCATAGCACCTATCAGCCCTAGTCATGGATCAGGACCCCATCGTTAGGGCCCTACCAAATTCACAGACCATTTTGGTCAATTTCACAGTCATAGGATTTTAAAAATAGAAAAAATTCATGATTTCAGCTATTTAAACCTGAAATTTCATGGTGTTTTAATTGTAGGGGTCCTGACCCAAAAAGGAGTTGTGGGGAGTTCACAAGGTTATTGTAGGGAGGGTTGAGATACTACTACCTTTCCTTCTGCACTGCTGCTGGCAGTGGCGCTCCCTTCAGAGCTGGGCATCTGGAGAGCGGCAGCTGCTGGCCAGGATCCCAGCTCTGAAGGCAGAGCCACCGCCAGCAGCAGCACAGAAGTAAGAGTGGTATGGTATGATATTGCCACCCTTACTTCTGCGCTGCTGCTGGTGGGGCGCTGCCTTCAGAGCTGGGCGCCTAGCCAACAGCTGCCACTCTCCAGCCGCCCAGCTCTGAAGGCAGCAATACAGAAGTAAGGGTGGCAATACTGTGAACCCCCTGCAACTCCATTTTGGGTCAGGACCCTCACTTTGAGAAACGCTGGTCTCCTCTGTGAAATCTGTATACTACAGGGTAAAAGCACACAAGGCCAGATTTCACGGGGGGATACCAGATTTCACAGTCCATGATACGTTTTTCATGGCCATGAATTTGGTAGGGCCCTACCCATTGTGTTAGGCATTGGCCACACACTGAACAAAAAGACATCCCAGCCCCAAAGAGCTTACACTTTAAGTATAAAACAATAAATGACAGATCGATACAGACAGACAGGGGAGTACAAGGAAACAAGATAATATTGGTCAGCAAGTCAGTGAGAAATTGTCATGGTTCCTTCCCCACTCTGAACTCTAGGGTACAGATGTGGGGACCTGCATGAGAACCTCTAAGCTTAACTACCAGCTTAGATCTGGTTTTGCTGCCACCACCCAAATTATTTGAGTCATTTGGGAAACTCTGTCTACCTCCCCCGCAGAATATCTCCCTCCCAAGTACTATAACCCTTCCCTGGGTAGCCTTGAGAGACTTCTCCACCAATTTCCTGGTGAATGCCAACAGGGCCACCCAGAGGGGGGGGCAAGTGGGGCAATTTGCCCTGGGCCCCACAGGGGCCCCCACGAGAATATAGTATTCTATAGTATTGCAACTTTTTTTTATGGAAAGGACCCCGAACTTGCTTTGCCCCAGGCCCCCTGAATCCTCTGGGCAGCCCTGAACACTGATCCAAGCCCTTGGATCTTAAAACAAGGAGAAATTAACCATTCCCCCTCCTTTCCCCCACCAATTCCTGGTGAGTCCAGATCCAACCCCCTTGGATCGTAAAACAAGGAAAAATCAATCAGGTTCTTAAAAAGAAGGCTTTTAATTAAAGAAAGAAAGGTAAAAATCATCTCTGTAAAATCAGGATGGAAAATAACTTTACAGGGTAATCAGATTCAAAGAGCCCAGAGGAACCCCCTCTAACCTTAGGTTCAAAGTTACAGCAAACAGAGGTAAACCCTCTAGCAAAAGGAACATTTACAAGTTGAGAAAACAAAGATAAACATAGCACGCCTTGCCTGGCTGTTACTTACAAGTTTGAAATATGAGAGACTTGTTCAGAAAGATTTGGAGAGCATGGATTGAGGTCCGGTCCCTCTTAGTCCCAAGAACGAACAACTCCCAAAACAAAGAGCACAAACAAAAGCCTTCCCCCTCCCCAAGATTTGAAAGTATCTTGTTCCCTTATTGGTCCTTTGGGTCAGGTGTCAGCCAGGTTACCTGAGCTTCTTAACCGTTTACAGGTAAAAGGATTTTGGTGTCTCTGGCCAGGAGGGATTTTATAGTATTGTACACAGGAGGGTTGTTGCCCTTCCCTTTATAGTTATGACAGAAATAAAGACTAATATTAACAGAAAACACCATAGAATTTATACAGTAAAGCAGTGGTCTCAAAACTTTTTTGATCGCACACCCTTATCAGTAAAAAAATTTTGAGCACGCACCCCCAATATATGTATATTTATTTATGTATAAATTATATACATGTACTACTGTAATACTATATTATGTACATTATAAAACATACACAAAAAATAGAAATTAAAAAGGATGAGATAAAGATGAAATAAACAATATTTTTAAAAAAATACATTTTATTTTATTTATTAACCGTATAAAGCCCTTTTTGCTCTCACAAAAAAGTTATTATTAATAATAATAATTTTTGGTGAGAGCAATGTGATTGAATATGCTTCGTTATTTCTGAAAATCTTGGTTTAACACTTTGTGATACTGCGATTCGAAGGTCTGGTTCTAAGTTCAGTTTATTTCGCACCTTGGTTTTAATGGCTGTCGTAGCTGAAAAAGATGCCTCACAAAGATATGTAGATCCAAATGGAAGAAGTGAATCCTTGGCTGCACTTACTAAATCATGATACTCATTTTTCAATCCCATCCACCAATTATGCCAAGGTTTTTGTTGAAATTCGGCTAGTAAATTTCCATCTTCCCTGATGTCAACCAGTTGTTCTTGCAAACTAATCGGAAGGTGTTGCCAGGGCCAGCTCCAGGCACCAGCATAACAAGCAAGTGCTTGGGGCGGCCAAGGGAGAGGGGCGGCACCTGCGGCAATTCAGGGGCGGCAGGTCCCTCACTCCCTCTAGGAGCGAAGGACCTGCCGCTGAACTGCCGCCGCCGATCGTGGCTTTTTTTTTTTTT
>NW_020664561.1:11826859-11834150 GCF_002925995.2 Terrapene triunguis | reverse complement strand
GGCAGAAATGCTGGAGCCGGCCCTGGGTGTTGCATTATTATATTTTTAACAAATGGGTTCAAAACCCACTGAAACTCTTTGCTTGGAAGATTTTTAAACAGGTTAGAAAATTCTGTTTCCAAGTTTTTTAAGTGTGCAGATATGAGAGTTTTTATAGGTGACACACTTACATCGTTTTCGGCAACAAAATCACATAACGATGGAAACATTTCCAAACATCCGTTTTCAAAATGCTCTCTCCATAGCACGAGTTTCTTTCGAAAAGCAGTTACTTTCTCACTCATTGTTAAAACTTCACCTTTACCTTGAAGGGACAGATTGAGTGTGTTTATTTTTTCAAAAATATCTGCTAGGCAGCATACTACTGACAGCCACTTGTCATCACAGAAAAGGTCAGCAAATTTGGAACACTTGTCTTTTTGTAAAAGAAAAATGCATAACTCATCTTTAAGTTCGACAACTCTTTTAAGCACTTTGCCACGAGATAACCAGCGACCCTCTGTGTGGTAAAAAAGATTTTCATGGTCACTCCCCATCTCATTACAAAGTATTGTAAAGATTCTACTATTTAAAGGTCTTGTTTTTATAAAATTAACCACATTGATGACATCCTGTAGCACTTTGTGCACTTCTGGCTCCAACTTCTTTGCTGCAATAGCTTGCCTATGAATGATGCAGTGAATGAATTTTACGTGTGGTGCTGTCTCTGTAACTTTACCCCAGAATCCTTTCTTTATTCCAGTCAAAGCAGCTGCTCCATCAGTGGTTACACTTACACAGTTTTTCCATAAAACATTGTTTTTATTAAAGAAGTCATTTACTGTTGAGAATATATCTTCTCCGGTACATCTTTCCTTTAGTGGCTCACAAAAAAAGTAGTTCTTCGTGTATTTCATTATTGAAACAGAATCTAGCAAATACCATAAGCTGAGACATGTTAGGAACATCTGTACTTTCATCCAACTGTATAGCAAACCTCCCACACTGCGTAATTTGTTCTAATACTTGTTTCTTCAAATCTTCAGCAATGTTTTCTATGCGTCTTCCAACAGTATTTGCTGACAAAGGAATGCATTTTAGTTTGTCGCTATATTGTTTTCCATGTATTATTTCATCCATTTTTACCGCGGCAGGAAGAACAAGTGTTTCCCTAATGGTATGTGGCTTTTTGTCTTTCGCTATTAAGTAAGAAACCTCGAGAGGCTTCTAAACATTTATCATTAAGTTTAGTGAAATTTTGTAAAGTACGGGATTCAGTATCACATGACTTTAAAAATTGCTGAAAAAATTGTAGAGGTTTGTCTTCATGTTCTGGATGCTTAGTTTTTAAATGTCTTGCTAATAGTGATGGCTTCATACCATCATTAGCTAATATTTCAAGGCACAATATACACTTAGGGCGAGGTTCATTGTTAACGATAGTGGATGTAAATCCATATTTCAAATAGTCTTCTTGATCATTTTGAATTTTTTTGCCCCACTTCTTGTCAGATCTGATTAGATCGTCATTGTTTTTACTTCGTAATGTGGCTGACGAAGAGCTCGTACTAGGAGTAGGAGAACTGTCAGCTCTGCCATTTTCTTGTTGTTCGCTTGTGCTCGCATTATTAGTATTATCTTCAATCCGCGGTTTCTTTGCAGGAATCTTTTTAAGCCACTTGTCCATTTTGTGAGGGTTAGTTTAGTTAAAACTAGATAACATAATCCGTAAATCCACTTAACCGGACACACGTAAACTGCAATATGTCGCAATACGCTGAAAACGAACGAACGAGTGAGGGCGCCACTGTCAACCCCTCCGCGTTGTGGAACTCCCACTCTTCCCTCAGGATACCTCGCATGGCCAGCTCCAGGCACCAGCGTAGGAAGCATGTGCCTGGGGCGGCACACTGTAACCCCACTTTGGAGACCACTGCAGTAAAGCAAAGATTCAGTTGTACAATGGAAATAGACACATTCTTCTGAGTAGAGATGATTCTTTTTATCACACCCTACTGTGCAGACATGCAACTCTGGTGGGAAGGTCTATTATTCGTTTCTAGCTGACCTAATTGTGGTCAAATGTCTAACAGCCTGAATTAGCCTTAGATTGACTCTGTCAAGGGAACAAGCGTTGCACCAACAACTGTACCTAATCAGTAATTACACTGTGAAAATCGGGTACTAATTTATACTCCTCATAACAGCAGATGCAAAAGCTTGTAATCATTTTCATTTGGTGGCAGCATAATCTTCCAGGGATGTAGGCAAATGAATTACATCTCTAATTTCCTTATTAGCATAGCTATCTAAACCCATTTGTGCCTTAAACAGAGGTTTGCAGCCACCTTACCAACAGCTATATTTCAGACAAGAAAATATGCACCCAAGAAGTCCTGTGGACTGTTTATTCCTCTTTCCCCAATCTCTTGATCCAAGCCATAGGCCAGGTTTACACTACAAACTTATGTTGATGCAAGTTACGTCGGCATAAAGTGCATACTTTGGCTCCTTGTGTTGGGAGTGCGCATACTCACCGGGAGTGCTTGTATCAATGCACAGTGCAGTGCACCATTGGAAGGGATCCCAGTGTGCAACCCACCACTATCCAGCGGACTATCTTTTGGGAAGTTTTGGCAATGCATGATGGGGCCAGGGGCTGAAATGAGTTGTGGAGGGGTGAGTTGGAGTGTGGGCTCAATGTCCCAGTGTGCAACTGTCTCCATCCCATTACGCCATCTGTATCCCATAATTTGCGTGCCTTTTTTCAAAATCCCACAAACCCGTGTCACCCTCTTTACTGTCTGCCATCTCTGACAGAAGCACGGAGCCTGCACAGCTCTGCACTATTGTCATGAACATTGTAAGCACAGGGCACATGATCCTGTAATATTTGCGAGCTGCAAGAAGAACTGAATCAGTGGGGAACATGACACTTTCTTAAAGGACAGATTGCTGTGGGACATAGCAAGAACCAATTCAAGGTTGTTGATGGAGTTCATGGCACAGCTACAGTTGGTGGAGTGCTGCTTTTGGGCCCAAGAAACGAGCACTGACTGGTGGGATTGCATCCCAGTGCAGGCTTGGGATGACAAGCAGTGGCTGTAGAACTTTTGGAAGTGCAAGGCTACATTTCTGGATCTGTTTGCCAAGGTGATGCCAGCCCTCCAGTGCAGGGACACCAAAATGAGAGCTGCACTGACAGTGGAGAAGTGAATGGCGATTGCACTGTGGAAACATCCAATGCCAGATTGCTACCGATTGGTGAGAAATCAATTTGGAGTTGGGAAATCCACTGCATGGGATCATTGTGATGCAACTCTGAAGAGCTATTAATAGCCTCCTCCTATGCAGGACTGTGACTCTCGGCAATGTGTAGGACATAGTGGATGGATTTGCAGCAATGGCACTCCCAAACTGGTGGAGCTGTAGATAGCACACATATCCCTATTTTGGCACCAGACCACCTTTCCACAAAGTGCATCAACAGAAAGGAGTAGTTTTCAGTGATTATGCAAGCACTGGTGGATCACTGGGTACACTTCACTGGCATCAATGTGGGCTCGTCAGGGAAAGTGCATGATGTTTGCATCTTTAAGAACACAGGACTTTTCAGAAAACCACAAGCAGGGACTTTTTTCCTAACCAGTGGATTACTATAGGGAATGTTGAAATGCCAGTATGATCCTGGCCAACCCAGCTTAGCCCTTGCTCCCTCGCTTATGAAGACATACGCCAGCCACCTTGACAGCACCAAGGAACAATTCAACTACTGGCTCAGCAAATGCAGAGTGACAGTTGAATGTGCTTTTGGTTGATTAAAGTGATGCTGGCATTGTTTACTCACAAGATTGAACCTCAATGAGAAAAATTTCCCAATGGTTATAGTTGTGTGCTGTGTCCTGCATAATATATGTGAAGCAAAAGGGGAAAACTTCCTGCTGGGGTGGAGGGCAGAGATGAAGCAGCTGTCTGCTGAGATTGAGCAGCTAGACAAAAGGCCTATTAGAAGAGCTCAGCAAGGAGCTATATTCATAGATTAATAGATTCTAGGACTGGAAGGGACCTCGAGAGGTCATCGAGTCCGGTCCCCTGCCCGCATGACAGGACCAAATACTGTCTAGACCATCCCTGATAGACATTTATCTAACCTACTCTTAAATATCTCCAGAGATGGAGATTCCACAACCTCCCTAGGCAATTTATTCCAGTATTTAACCACCCTGACAGTTAGGAACTTTTTCCTAATGTGCAACCTAGACCTCCCTGGCTGCAGTTTAAGCGCATTGCTTCTTGTTCTATCCTTAGAGGCTAAGGTGAACAAGTTTTCTCCCTCCTCCTTATGACACCCTTTTAGATACCTGAAAACTGCTATCACGTCCCCTCTCAGTCTTCTCTTTTCCAAACTAAACAAACCCAATTCTTTCAGCCTTCCTTCATAGGTCATGTTCTCAAGACCTTTAATCATTCTTGTTGCTCTTCTCTGGACCCTCTCCAATTTCTCCACATCTTTCTTGAAATGCGGTGCCCAGAACTGGACACAATACTCCAGCTGAGGCCTAACCAGCGCAGAGTAGAGCGGAAGAATGACTTCTCGTGTCTTGCTCACAACACACCTGTTAATACATCCCAGAATCATGTTTGCTTTTTTTGCAACAGCATCACACTGTTGACTCATATTTAGCTTGTGGTCCACTATAACCCCTAGATCCCTTTCTGCCGTACTCCTTCCTAGACAGTCTCTTCCCATTCTGTATGTGTGAAACTGATTTTTCCTTCCTAAGTGGAGCACTTTGCATTTGTCTTTGTTAAACTTCATCCTGTTTACCTCAGACCATTTCTCGAATTTGTCCAGATCATTTTGAATTATAACCCTGTCCTCCAAAGCAGTTGCAATCCCTCGCAGTTTGGTATCATCCGCAAACTTAATAAGTGTACTTTCTATGCCAATATCTAAGTCATTAATGAAGATATTGAACAGAGCCGGTCCCAAAACAGACCCCTGTGGAACCCCACTTGTTATGCCTTTCCAGCAGGATTGGGAACCATTAATAACAACTCTCTGAGTACGGTTATCCAGCCAGTTATGCACCACTTATAGTAGCCCCATCTAAATTGTATTTGCCTAGTTTATCGATAAGAATATCATGCGAGACCGTATCAAATGCCTTACTAAAGTCTAGGTATACCACATCCACAGCTTCTCCCTTATCCACAAGACTCGTTATCCTATCAAAGAAAGCTATCAGATTGGTTTGACACGATTTGTTCTTTACAAATCCATGCTGGCTATTCCCTATCACCTTACCACCTTCCAAGTGTTTGCAGATGATTTCCTTAATTACTTGCTCCATTATCTTCCCTGGCACAAAAGTTAAACTAACTGATCTGTAGTTTCCTGGGTTGTTTTTATTTCCCTTTTTATAGATGGGCACTATATTTGCCATTTTCCAGTCTTCTGGAATCTCTCCCGTCTCCCATGATTTTCCAAAGATAATAGCTAAAGGCTCAGATACCTCCTCTATTAGCTCCTTGAGTATTCTAGGATGCATTTCATCAGGCCCTGGTGACTTGCAGGCATCTAACTTTCTAAGTGATTTTTAACTTGTTCTTTTTTTATTTTATCTGCTAAACCTACCCCCTTCCCATTAGCATTCACTATGTTAGGCATTCCTTCAGACTTCTCAGTGAAGACCGAAACGAAGAAGTCATTAAGCATCTCTGCCATTTCCAAGTTTCCTGTTACTGTTTCTCCCTCTTCACTGAGCAGTGGGCCTACCCTGTCTTTGGTCTTCCTCTTGCTTCTAATGTATTGATAAAAAGTCTTCTTGTTTCCCTTTATTCCTGTAGCTAGTTTGAGCTCATTTTGTGCCTTTGCCTTTCTAATCTTGCCCCTGCATTCCTGTGTTGTTTGCCTATATTCATCCTTTGTAATCTGTCCTAGTTTCCATTTTTTATATGACTCCTTTTTATTTTTTAGATCATGCAAGATGTTGTGGTTAAGCCAAGGTGGTCTTTTGCCACTTTTTCTATCTTTCCTAACCAGCGGAATAGCTTGCTTTTGGGCCCTTAATAGTGTCCCTTTGAAAAACTGCCAACTCTCCTCAGTTGTTTTTCCCCTCAGTCTTGATTCCCCTAGGACCTTACCTATCAGCTCTCTGAGCTTACCAAAATCCGCCTTCCTGAAATCCATTGTCTCTATTTTGCTGTTCTCCCTTCTACCCTTCCTTAGAATTGCAAACAATATGATTTCATGATCACTTTCCCCCAAGCTGCCTTCTACTTTCAAATTCTCAACGAGTTCCTCCCTATTTGTTAAAATCAAGTCTAGAACAGCTTCCCCCCAGTAGCTTTTTCAACCTTCTGAAATAAAAAGTTGTCTGCAATGCAGTCCAAGAATTTGTTGGATAGTCTGTGCCCCGCTGTGTTATTTTCCCAACATATATTTGGATAGTTGAAGTCCCCCATCACCACCAAATCTTGGGCTTTGGATGATTTTGTTAGTTGTTTAAAAAAAGCCTCATCCACCTCTTCCACCTGGTTAGGTGGCCTGTAGTAGACTCCTAGCATGACATCACCCTTGTTTTTTACCCCTTTTAGCCTAACCCAGAGACTCTCAACACTTCCGTCTCCTATGTCCATCTCCACCTCAGTCTAAGTGTGTATATTTTTAATATATAAGGCAACACCTCCTCCCTTTTTCCCCTGTCTATCCTTCCTGAGCAAGCTGTACCCATCCACACCAACATTCCAATCATGTGTATTATCCCACCAAGTTTCAGTGATGCCAACAATGTCATAGTCATATATGGCTCAGGGAGGCTTTGAAAGACCATTTTAACAGTTTTCAGAGTAGCAGCCGTGTTAGTCTGTATCCGCAAAAAGAACAGGAGTACTTGTGGCACCTTAGAGACTAACAAATTTATTAGAGCATAAGCTTTCATGGGCTACAACCCACTTCTTCGGATGCATATAGAGTGAAACATATATTGAGGAGATATATATACACACATACAGAGAGCATGAACAGGTGGGAGTTGTCTTACCAACTCTGAGAGGCCAATTAAGTAAGAGAAAAAAACTTGTGTGATAATCAAGATAGCTCAGTACAGACAGTTTGATAAGAAGCAAGTGTGAAAATACTTACAAGGGGAGATAGATTCAATGTTTGTAATGGCTCAGCCATTCCCAGTCCTTATTTAATCCTGAGTTGATTGTGTCTAGTTTGCATCTCAATTCCAGCTCAGCAGTCTCTCGTTGGAGTCCAGGTCTGTCATAGAATGGCCAGACAGGTTAAAGTGTTCTCCCACTG
>NW_020664561.1:11819895-11826849 GCF_002925995.2 Terrapene triunguis | reverse complement strand
CATTGCAATCTCAGTTTTGTCTTGACTTTTTGGTAATTTTTTCCCCTCTCCCAAACTGCTTATGTGACAGAAAACTCATTGGAAGACAGAAATTGTCAGGACAGAATTTGTCAGGAGGCCTTGTTTATGGATATTGCCAAACCTTTTCAGACAAAATTAGCTTTATATAAACAACATATTCCTGATACTACACGAAGCTGGTAACATTACAGTTTATTATAATAATTAGCATTAATACACATTTTTCCTCTTCAAAGCACTTTGCAAACATTAAGTAATTAATACTCAGAGCACTCTGTGGATAAATAATGATTTGGCCCACTTTAAGGATAAGAAGGGATGTGGCCCATGGGCACACAATGATAAAGTGGCAGAAAAAGAATTAGAATTTAGGAGTTTCTTATTCATATTCCCATTCTTGCTTTACTAGACTATTAAGAAGCTAATTAGGCACAGCATATTGCATGGTTTTCAAAGAATTATTAGATTATATAAAATAGTAAACCCTTCGCAAACATATGCAATAGGCTTTTACAGTCTTACCTCACTCCATCTCAGTAATTTGTCCCTAAAGTCAGCAGATTTGTCTCCAGTACACACACAAAGAGGGCCGATCTGTTGAGTTAGAAAGTGCTTACATAGTCACTTTTTGGAGTACAACCACCTTTTAAGAAGGAAGAAGCACTGAAATAACATTTTAGGCAAAGATAAAATGAACTGTCTTGCATCTTCGTTGCAAAATTCCTCACTCCCAAATAGGGATGGGCTAAAGTGATTTGAAAGATATTCAGATCTTTCCAATGTAAGAGGTTCCAGACTTTTAAGCTATATAGTTTCATTCTGAATTTGTTTACCAAATAAATCATAGAAACTGTGAATGTTTTTCCCTCTGTGTATACCTGCAAGTTTAAGTGAATAGTAATTGTGTCTTAATTTAGTGTAGATAGTTCTATTCAGTTCTACTCAGGTTCTTCTGTTGTGCCCATCAACATGGCATCTGGGTACCTTCCAGAAGTTTATTACGTGATGTAACTAGCATCGCTCATGTGTGAGTCACTTTTCCTCCCTTCTTAGCTCCCCAGGAGGAAAATTGTGAGAATTATTTTTTTAATTGTTTTTCATTTCTGTTGTGCTATGTGTTTTTATTACTGAAGGCAAAGTCAAAGTGTGCCAACATTTGGAATGGAAAATGCTGAAGTTTGAAGTTGTTCTTAGGTCCTACAGGAGTCATTCCACAGTCTTCAACCAGACTCTAAGAAAGCACTTTCTCCTACACAAATGAGCTGTCCCCTTGTGACGGACAGCTCCATTGTGCTTGAGGAACAGCTGTCAACCATGGTCTACATCCCAGAGTTTTAGGTGATCTTTTAGATATCCTGGGCACAGGCCATTGAGCACCATGAAGACATAGACTCGAATCTGACTCAGTATTTTATGGGAAACCATTGTAGTGAGCAGAGGACAAGTTTGTTTAATTACACGTCCTTGGGGAACACATTAGCATAGGCACAACCTGGTGATGTGCCACCCATCCTGCCAGCTTTGGCCAAATGAAAAAATTAAGGGCGGGGTGGGGAGCAGCAAAACTGAAAAACAACAAACTCTTCCACTAGCCTAGAGTCTTGCAGTAGTCACTCCCTCTCTCTCCTCCCATATCTATTAGTTTCCATGCTTCCAAATGCTTACAGTTTGTAACTGGAACATTACTTGATATACGTATGTAACAGCAACTGTAGTTGAAAATGTGTCCATTATATGCCTTCATATAATTCTGTACTTAATGTTAAGATGTCTGTTTTTGTTTTATTAGTGACTATTTCAGGTAAGGTGGTCTTGGGGAAATCACATATCATTTCTCATATAATCAGGGTATGTTTTCTGGGTCATACATCTGCCAATCTGGAATTTTTAGGCCTTTTAGAGGATAATGGTTAGTTCTCCATATGACTATTAATGGGCAAGCATTTGACCTGTCTTTTGATATAGTCTTCACCTTCACTGTTTATTATTTTTACTCAATACCTTAAATGGGAAAAAATTACATCAGAATGACCAAATGTTGAAAAGAAATAAAAAAGTAAAAGAAGAGGACCACCTTTGAGAGTCTGAGTGTATGTACAAGTGCTACAGCAGCATAGCTGCAGCTATGCCACTGTAGTGTAGACACTTACAACAGTAATTGGAAGCGGTTTTTCCATCGCTTCTAGTAAATCCGCTCCCTCGAGAAGAGGTAGCTAGGTCGCCGGAAGAATTATTCTGTTGACCTAGCTCAGTGGCTCTCAAACTTTTTTACTGGCGACCCCTTTCACATTGCAAGCCTCTGAGTGCGATCCCCCTAATAAATTAAACACACTGTTTAATATATTTAACACCATTATAAATGCTGGAGGCAAGCGGAGTTTGGGGTGGAGGTTGACAGCTCGCGACCCCCCCATGTAATGACCTCGTGACCCCTTGAGGGGTCCCAACCCCCAGTTTGAGAACCCCTGACCTAGCTGCATCTATAGTCGGGGTTAGGTTCACTGGGATCAGTATTTCAAGTGTCCCAGGCAGAGTTCTACAGAACCGGGGAAGAGCTTGTGTTCAGAAAGAGCACTATGGGACAGAAGAATAACAGGGTAGTGCAGCAGGGATAGTTAGTAGGAGCCATGTGGGGAGATAGTGGAGGAGAACATGGAAGGGGTCAAGTCAGTGTACAGTGGGGGACAGTCAGGATGATACTGTAGGTGGGTGATGGGGTAATGGGGGGATAGAAAAGGTGGGGAAGGTTAATAGGTGTGGTCTAGGGGCGGTCAGGGGATCGAGAGGAGGATGGTACGGGATGGGCAGGTCAGGTCTGTTACTGGGTAGTCAAGGGGATAGTGCAGGATGGAAAGGAGGGATGGAGGTTGGCAGGGAAGGGATGGGAGTGGTCGGGGTGGGAGTCACTGGGAGGGGTTGCTGGGTGATGGCTGCGAGGGGGCGGGTGGGCAGGGTGTTGCTGGGTGACGTCAGGGAGGGGCAATGGTGTCAGGGGGAGGGCGGGGGGTTGCTGGGTGATGTCAAGGCGGGGGCGAGGGGTGGAGCCAGGGGGTTGGCGGTGGCAGGACTCCCTTGGAGGACCGGAGGTGGGTCTCTAGGAGCCGCTCTGTCCTCTCTCCCGCAGCTCTGTGGTTAAGATGGCGGCGGGGGCTGAGGGGGCGAGTCCGTGAGTCCCAGGCCGGAGCGCGGCGGGGCGGGGGGCAGCCCTGTGGGGAGCCGCCAGGCCGCGGGAGCAGGAGGCCGCCTGCCGGGCCGGCAGCGGAGGCGGCATGTGAGTGAGGGCTGGCGGGGGCCCAGGACGGCAGCGCGGGGATGGGCCAGCAGGTGGGCCGCGTCGGGGAGCCGGGAGCCGGGCTCCAGCAGCAGCCGCCGCCGCCTCAGCAGCCCAGGGGAGCGCGGGGGAGCAGCGCGGCCAGGCCCGCGGGCCGCAAGCGGGAGGCGGCCGGGCGCACCGCGGAGAGCGGCTTCAATATCTTCACCCAGCACGGTAAGGAGGGCGGAGGCAGCCGCCGATCACTGGGGAAAGGGGGGGACCGGTGGGGCAGGGTCTGCAGCTGGAAATAAGGGGTGGGGGCGAAGTAACAGCGACTGCGGAGGGACCGTTGGGGGCAGCCGCGCCCACCCCCTCCCCCATCGCTGTCTGCGGGGGAACCAGCTCTATGCACCCCCTTCCCTATCGCTGCCTGCAGCAATCTGCTCTGGCGTGTCCCTCTCTTGAGATCTATGGAGGGAGGGGACTGGGGTTGGGGCTGGAGCTGCTCCCAGAATGATTTCTGTCAGGGCACGGATGGGGTGTGGGCAACTCCTAGCATAGGGTCGGGGTGAAGTGTACACTCAGGGAGAGTGATGTTATGTGGCTGTACAGCCAGTTTTCATTGCCCCTGAAAGGGGAGTAATTAAAGGATGCTTCTCTCCTGACGTGCAACGCCTATGGAGGCTCTTATTGCTACAGAAACTTCTACCTAGCTGAGTAGCTGCTATGCAAGGGGGCAGCGATTTTTGCTGCCTCCTTATTGGTAAGGAGGTGTCTTTTGTAGACAAATATGAATCAAAAATTGATACAGCGCTACAAAGGCCCTCTATCTTAGCAAAATGTCTGTGAACATCATTGGGATGGGTCTTATCTCGTCAGACCCATGGCTGTTTGAGGGGATAAGTACTGAACACATTTCTGAGCTACTCTTGCTGTTTAACTTCATTTTGATTGCTGACATAGCTTTCTCATTACTAAGGATCTATCGAACAGGCTGTTTTTGTTCTTGGCCTGGCTTTAATAGTCAGTACACCTGTCAGCTGACTTAGGTGAAGTTCAAATTTGCCATCTCCTTTCACTTTACAGAAATAAAAATATTGAATATGAAAGTGAGGTTACAGGAAAAGATCCTCTTTAAAAAGCCAACAATTTAAAATACTGTATCTTTGTAATTTTCCTGTGCCTTTTTGGGTCCATTAGTGGGGGTACTTCATCCTGTAGGTCAAGGAAGGTTGAGAAGTATGATAAACTGAAAGCTGTACACCTTAGCAAGAGCATGAGGAGCTGAAGTCTAATGTTGGTGCATGATGTTGTTGTTGTTTTTTTTAAATCTTGAGTACCTGAATCTGCTACTGAGAGGTTTATCGATTTTTATTTCAGCTAGGGCAATCATGCTCCAGTGTTTACGTGGCAAAACTGCTTCTGACAGCTTAGCTCTTTCTGTGCCCAACAGAACAAGCATATGCATTAAGATCCTGGACTGCTGGTTACACGTTTTTTTTTTTTAAATGTAAACTCATCCACTATGACAGCTGACATGCACAGCATTAGTAAATCAATGATACAGGCTTGTGGACATCTACCACCTGACATAGGCAGAGTGTAACCTTCAATGAAAATTCACTTTCTAAATCTTCACCCTGCATTGATGAGATTCTAAACATCCTTTATACTAAACAGCCTATGGGCTTCAGGGCATTGTCAACTTAAAAAAAAAAGTCACTTCTGTCCAAATGTCTTGTGTGCTGCTATTGCAGGTTAAATCCAAAGTTGCTATAATAGAAAGGTTAGAGAGGAAAAAATTCAATGGGACCTTGTATAGTCAGTTTCACTATTTCCTCTGTTCTGTTAATTAGTTTTCCTTGTTTGTGTGGGTCTTTCGCACAGCATCATAGGAGAGAAAAATAATGAAAAGTAGGAAAATCACTGTAAACCCAAAAAATGGCAGAGGGGCTCAGGGGCAGGTATAGGTGAAAGTACTTTCTAACTCTTCAGTTTGATGTTGAAATCATAAATCTTTATCTCCACAGCAGAGCTGCTATGAAAGCCTGATCAAACAATCTAAACTATCCCTGTAATGACAAAGTGGCTCTACTTGGTGTTTTGTTAGCAAAGAAGGATAGTGATAACTGTTTCTAAAGGACTGAGGCAGTGCTGGGAATAGAAATTATGTTCACAGGAAGTACAATATAGTATATGGAACCATTTGTGGTTGTTTGTGTAATACAGTTAAGGTTAATTCACATTCTCTTTACTCCAACTTACTGTAAATGCTCTTTTGTATATTGCAGTAGTACCTAGAGGTCCTAACCAAGTTTGAGGTCCGTTGTGCTAGGTACAGTACATCCACAGAGTAAAAGAGTCCATGCCTCAGAAAGCTTGTCTGAACTGCCAAAGGTGGGAGAAAGCAAAGGTTTTATCCACATTTTGGGGAACGAAGGCACATAGAGACCCTTCTGCTGTTGCTGAGCTGATTATGTCCCCTGCAATTCCTCTGCTCAGCACAAGCTCCTTCTCTCCCAGTCCCCGACACTGATGTCTCATAGAACTAGGGAGAGAGGGAGCATGAAATGAAGCCAGCCTCATAGCAGAAGAGTTGTAGATTGGCCATTTAGAAAGAGCATTTCTCTGTGCTAGTAGTAATTTAGATTATTAAGACAAAATTACAGCAGCTCAGTTTTTCACTATTTATACTGCTTGCTTTTAACTCTCAGCTTGAACAATGAAAACTAGTCAAGATAGTTTCACCGTCACGCTCTCAGTGTTTGAAATAGTTTCGTTGCAAGCCGTTCAGGAGGTGTTTTCATAGGATGTGAGACAAATAGAAATCTTCTTTTTTTTTAGATTTTTTTTTTTTTTTTTAAAGCCTGGATTCCCCCCCATCCCGCAAAAAATCTAAATTTGTGCAAGTTACAGCTCTCACCTCTGAATCCCCACATTCCCTCAATAAATACTTCAGTCCTATTAGAATTGGCCTCAAGTCCATTTACACTTCTCTAGAACTGATTAGTACCTTAGAGACAAGAACTCACTCAATGGGGAGAAGTTATTATAGTGAACACTAGTCAAGGCTGAATTCTTATCTTTAAACAGTCATCTCAGACAGAAACTAAAGCCCTCTGTGCAACCTTGGTGCAGTTAGAGAAGTAGGAGCTCATTTCCCTTTTCCAGGGAGATTCCTCGATCTGCTCTTATTTCCCCTTGGATCCATTTGTTTCTCTTGCTCCCTCCCCTCTCCTTTATTCCCTTCACTCTTGCCTCCCTGACACCGTTCTGCTTGCTGACTTGACCTAGCTTCCCATTAATTTCCCTCATTACCTGGACCCAGTCTGCCAGATCTCTTCCCCCTCCCCCCCGAGGCTTTTGCTGTTGACATTGCACTTAGGGTATGTCTTCACTACCCGCCGTATTGGCGGGTAGCAATCGATTTATCCGGGATCGATATATCGCGTCTCGTTAAGATGCGATATATCGGTCCCCGAAAGCGCTCACCGTCAACTCCGGAACTCCACCAGAGCGAGCGGAGGTAGCGCAGTCGACAGGGGAGCCGCGGCCGTCGATCCCACGCCGTGTGGATCCCAGGTAATTCGATCTTAGATACTTCGACTTCAGCTACGCTATTCGCGTAGCTGAAGTTGCGTATCTTAGATCGATTTCCCCCCCCCCCCCCCCCCCCCCCC
>NW_020664561.1:11749136-11819795 GCF_002925995.2 Terrapene triunguis | reverse complement strand
TGTTCTTATCCCTTTTATAGTGATTGACCAGCACAGACAGTCAGAGTCTGAAAATGAAAACCCTCCACCTGCCTCCATTTTTCTTGAAACACCAGCAAATGTGGGGAGATATAGATGATTGGCCAGTCCAGCCCCTGGCTTTTCCAAATTCCTCCTCAAGCTCTGCTCAGGAAGTTGCATCCCATACTGTACTTCCAGCAGAGTGCACCTTGCTAAATCTGTGTGTACTCTTTCCAAGTGCAGTTTGGGGTGTTACTGCCATTTTAAGTCCTTGATAAGGAAACATATAGAAGAACAATATTTCTTTCCAAACTCAGAGTAGACTTGCTAATCGAGATTTTTAAGTACCAGTGGGATCTGATCAGCAGAGGAAGGAATGTAAAACACAGTCTTAATATAAACTGATAAAAAGTTTGCAGACAACACACAAATTGGGGGTGTGGTAGCTAATGAGAAGGACAGGTCACTGATTCAGAGTGATCTGGATCGCTTAATAAATGGGCCACAAGCAAACCATAAGCATTTTTATACAGCTAAATCTACAAATCTAGGAACAGAGAATGTAGGCCACAGTTACAGAATGGGGGGAATCTATCCTGGGAAGCAATGACTTTGAAAATAACTTGGGGGTCTGATGGATAATCAGCTGAACGGGAGCTGTGGTCAAGAGAGCTATTGTGATCCTGGGATGCATAAACTAGGGAATCTTGAGTAAGAGTTGAGAAGTTATTTTACTTCTGTATTTGGTACTGGTGTGACCACTGCTGGAATGCTGTGCCCAGTTCTGGAACCTACAATTCAAGAAGGATGTTGATAAATTGAAGAGGGCTTAGAGAAGAGCCACAAGAATGATTAAAGGATTGGAAAACATGCCTCATAGTAAGACCCAAAGAACTCAATCTATTTAGCTTAACAAAGAGAAGGTTAAGGGGTGAGTCTAAGTATCTATATGGGAAACAAATATTTAATAATGGGCTCTTCGATCAAGCAGAGAATGGTATAACATGATCCAATGGCTGGAAGTTAAAGTTAGATAAATTCAGACCGGAAAAAAGTCATACGTTTTTAACAGCATGTAATGAGCACTGGAACAACTTACTAAGTCATGGTGGAGTCTCCATTATTGACAATTTTTAAATCAAGACTGGATGTTTTTCTAAACTATGCTCTAGGAATTATTTTGGGGAAGTTTTATGGCCTGTGTTATACAGGAGGTCAGACTAAATAATCACAGTGGTCCCTTCTAGCCTTGGAATCTGTGAATTTAATTCATCTTGGGCTATGCAAAAATGGGGGCAACTATGTTTTCTTATTACACAAGATACTTTGAAATTCCGATTGTCCTTACACCTCACTAAGTCTGCTTTGCCCCCCTTTTGTCCCAATCTGCTCTCTCATGCTAGTTATAGAGGTTCAGTCCCATAGGAGGAAAGGAAAGCAGATGTATCCAGAACTAGTATGGGTGTGAGACAGTTAGGGAATTTGTACAATTTTCAAACTCTGTGTGTGTGATTATGAACTCTATATATATCTTTATCAAGCTGCAAATTACATTTTGAGTGTGGAAGCTATTGCCTTCTCACCTCCATGTAGAGCTGAAATTCCAGTGTGTTGTGGTACAGAGCTGACAATAGAGCGTTTTTAAACTTGGAATGGTCCTCACTTTTAATACAAACATCCTAGACGGACTGGCTCCCACCCAGAAGAATTGGTTTATCTGGGGAAAGAATGCCAGGCAACAAAGTCATCTGGTAGAGCACTGATCACCAGTTGAGGCTGATTCGGAAGTCACCTGATCAAGGGACTAGAAGTTTATAAAAGGACTCACAAGGGAAAGTCTCAGGACACACACATGAGGTTTGGCAGGAGAGAAGAAGGGAATGGACTAACGATGGCCAGAGGCGGTAGATTGGGGAGAAGGCTACATGTTTCAGAACCCAAGCTATGCACTGCAACAGGAGGATGCTGGATGGCTCTAAAGGACTCTGACTTCAGCACAGAGAATGCTCTGGAATGGTAAGGAAACTGAGGGAGAGAAATGCATATCGGGTTTGTTTTTGTATAGATCTGTATGTCTCATAGTATTAAAGAGCAAAGTCTGTGTCATGTGCTATATCTTATCACCTGCCCCCTTGAAGCCTTCTACTTTACCTCTTCAAGTAGAGTTCTGGGAAAGGGTGTGCTAAAGCTACAGGGGGAAACTGAGAAGCCAGTACTAGCCCCAGGGACTGGGCCATGTAGTCCAAACTCTCAGGAGGGTGTGCCTGGGGATCCCATGCCAGGGGCAGTGACTGGACTCGGGAGGCTTAGAACACCCTAGGCTTTACCGGCTGGATCTTTTCACAGCAGTCTAGTGAGGGAGCACTAGCCTGGACCTGTGTCAGTGTTTTTGGAGGTAGTTCAAGGACTGGTAGATATATTTTGTTACACAGAAGGAAGGGGAGGGAACCTTCAGTGTTGTGCACCAGGTGGCCATTTAAGAGACATGCGGATTTCCCCAGGGGTCTCAAGTTATCACCCATTGAGTGCTCTGAGCACAGCAGTGCAGTGTGAGTAGTTAAAAACAAAGGCACCACACTAGCATATCAGCCTGTCTGTGGTGGAGTGAAGCCCCAAGACCTAGACACTTTTGCAGATTTGGCAGCCTTATCTGAACTGGTACTGCAAGTTGCCTTACCACAAACATGTAATTATGGCTTGTAAATGCAAGAAATGGATCAGACATGCTAGTTGCTAGTAGAATATTATAAAGTCAAGTTTAAATTGAAGTTTTGTAAATACAATACAATAATTCATTGAAGAAAAAAAAAACCCCACTTTAGTCTAGTAGTTTGAGCATGGAACTAAGAGCCAGAGACTTGAACATTATAATATTGACTCAAACACTGACTCCTGGTGTGACCTTTGACAATTGCTTATTCTCTCTAGTTGATCTACACTACCAACTTATGTCTATATAAATATGTTGCTCAGGTGTTTGAAAAATCCACACCTGAGCGACAGTTATACCAACTTAACCCCAGTGTAGACAGTACTATGTTGACGGGAGGGCTTCTCTTAGTCGACATAGCTACTGTCTCTCAGGGAGGTGGAGTATTTATGTCGATGGGAGAAGCTCTCCTGTCGGTGGAGGTAGTATCTTTGCTCAGTGGTACAGCCGCACGGCTGTAAGTGTAGATAAGCCCTTCATTTCTTCTTCTGTAAAATAAGGACATTACCTTACTTGGGACATTATGTAGATTGATATTGGAATGGTTTATATCTTCAAAGTGACGTACAGAGTATTAAAATAAGTTTATTATAGGGAACAAACAAGAAAGGAATAATGGCCAGTTTCTCTGGCCTGGTTGCTCCTACAGTACCTATTCGTAATAGTGCTGGGTTTGTCCTAGTTCTGATTTCTTTGTTTGTGGACTATACCACTCTAGGCTTTTGATCCAGCAGAGCCAGGTCATTTCTGTTCCAGGTTTTGTTCTCTGGGAGGAGGAGTTTAGCAACCTTTTATTTTGTGCAGCAAGGTCAAGCAAGATAAGCCTGTACTTTTAAAAATAAAATCATCATTAAAGCTCCCTTAAGGCAGTTGGAGTGCTGTGCAACATGATAAAAACATTCTGTCGGGGGGGGGGGGGAGCATAAAACTGTGGGTTTTGTTTTGTTTTGTTTTTTTGAAATTCAAACAGCCTGAGGGAGTTGGATACAGAAGAAAGAGGCAGAGGGAAAGAATAGGGGGTCAACTTAATATACGTGAATGTGTGATATAGCTCATACACACTCCTTTTAAAAATCCTATAATTTTCATTCATGCTAATGAAATATGGAGTTTGGGCCAGGGCTGATTGCCCAGTTTTTCCTGTTAAAAAATTCTCTGTGCTGATGTAATATAATGACTGGACTCTGGGTGACTGCCTTTGCATTGTATTGAGAAATCTTGTGGGACCATAACATATAAATACCTGTCTAACAACTAATTACCCAAACAATGAAGGAGGATGGATCAGTTAAGTGTCTAAAGGAATGCCTCAATAGAACTTGAAATCATAGGCATGTTCTCTCTAATGCCCCAATTGCCATATCTAAATTACTCCTGCAGTTTCAATTGGATTCAGTATTAGTGTCCACATCTTATCCTAAACTGTGGTGCACGGCAACATTACACTATTAAAGAGCTGCTGTATTACACCCCAAAAGTGAGGTAAATTATTCTACTTTGAATGGCTTATAAAGTTCCTTGGGAGGAAACATACAAAGAATATATCCTGCCTTTGTATAGGAAGTATTAATATGCCAGAAATACTATATAAATCTTTTTGTATACAAAGAAACTTTACCTGAAGAAGCTAAGCATTGAAAGCAATAAACAAACTACTTAAAAACATTTTAGCCAGAACTTTATGGACCGACCTACTTAAAACTGGATTTAACCCTCCACCTCCCCCAACCGCCCCGTGCCTCCAATTCCTGTGTTCTCCAGATGGAACAGACGGCATGTTACAAATTGTGCTGGCAATACTTTGAGGGTTGCTACTGCTTGCAAGTATAGTAGTTTAGAAAAAAAATAAACAGGTTTTTTGGCAGCAGGGACATGGCCAAGTGAATAAATTGGCAGGACACAATTTTGATCAAGCATGTGGTACAGAGAAAGGAGATTGTCACAAGTGGTTTTCATCATAGCTTTTTGTCTAGCTGGACTGACAATTTGCAGAGGTGGTTTCCATCTCCTAGAGAAGCTGTGACAGGATTGTTGTTTTGAGCTTGAGGGGGGCTGTATTGCTAACCTTGATCGCCAGTTTACATAAGAACATAAGAATGGCCATACTGGGTCAGACCAAAGGTCCATCCTGGCCAGTATCCTGTCTACCGACAGTGGCCAATGCCAGGTGCCCCAGAGGGAGTGAACCTAACAGGCAATGATCAAGTGATCTTTCTCCTGTCATCCATCTCCACCCTCTGACAAACAGAGGCTAGGGAAATCGTTCCTTACCCATCCTGGCTAATAGCCATTAATGGACTTAACCTCCATGAATTTATCTAGTTCTCTTTTAAACCCTGTTATAGTCCTAGCCTTCACAACCACCTCAGGCAAGGAGTTCCACAGGTTGACTGTGCGCTGTGTGAAGAAGAACTTCCTTTTATGTATTTTAAACCTGCTGCCCATTAATTTCATTTGGTGGCCCCTAGTTCTTATATTATGGGAACAAGTAAATAATTTTTCCTTATTCACTTTCTCCACACCACTCATGATTTTATATATCTCTATCATATCCCCCCTTAGTCTCCTCTTTTCCAAGCTGAAAAGTCCTAGCCTCTTTAATCTCTCCTCATATGGGACCCATTCCAAACCCCTAATCATTTTAGTTGCCCTTCTCTGAACCTTTTCTAATGCCAGTATAGCTTTTTTGAGATGAGGAGACCACATCTGTACGCAGTATTCAAGATGTGGGCGTACCATGGATTTATAGAAGGGCAATAAGATATTCTCCATCTTATTCTCTATCCCTTTACAGAAACCACGTTGACTTTTGCCCAACAATTTATGTTCTTCTATGTCTCTGACAATTTTATTCTTTACTATTGTTTCAGCTAATTTGCCCGGTACTAACGGTAAACTTACTGGTCTGTAATTGCCGGGATCACCTCTAGAGCCCTTTTTAAATATTGGCGTTTACAGGCTGTAGATAACCATATGGATAGTTTTAGGATCATGTTTTCATCAGTGACAACTTAGGAGCTTGTTCTGAGAGCTATCCACCTCGGCAACTGTCAAATAGCCTTTCTTAGAGAGCTGCATGAGAACTAATTTTTGCTGCAGTTAAATCATACTGTCAGACTATACCAATTCATAGACTAAGGCTAGGAGGAATCATGATTATCTAGGCTGACCTGTCAGCACAGGCCACAGAACTTGACATTATTTCCAGGGTTCACTTAATTTGCTGTTGCCCTTAAGATTAATAGATTTCCAACACTGCTGACAGCTAATTAGCTTATTTAGGTCTGAACTCAATGTTAAACAACCAATTACATGAAGCAGGTAAGACGCACTATTTCTTGAGCATTTGCGATTGTTAAAAGCAAGTGTCAGAAAAGTGATTATACAAAAAACCCTAACTGTATCCCCCTTCTAGTGACTTGCCTATCAAATTAATTCAGTTTCCATGTCGTTCAAAGAGCTGAAGATTGCCGACCTTATCTGTTTTACAACATGCAACAGTATCTATGCTACGGTTTGTGCTCCCAGCTACTACTTTGCTGCATGCCAACAATTTTAATACATAATTTGGTATTTACATGTGTAACATGGCTTGGTTCTAGTGTAGATGGCACCTTAAAGATGTGCCAGCAACATTGTGGAAGGAGAAGAACAGGTTCCATCTATCAGTGTGTTCAGAAAAGGTTTGCTAGTGGAGATGGTGAGGGGAGTACTTTTTCATGGAAATTTAGAAAAAATACAGTAAATCATTGATAGAAGACGTTTGAGGTCCTTGAACAAATTCAGAAAGCAAAGTAAATTTTGTTTGTTGGTGTGACAAAACAAAACAGGTTTGAGCAACATCTGAAACAAGTGTTAACTCAAACGAATATAGTTATCTATGCTGTACTCTAGCCTGTGTGTCTGGCTTTGTGGTCATGGTTGTAAAATGCTGGCTTCCATTTTGAAGGCTAATCTTGTGATGATCTATTCAGTCTAGTCTCTGTAGAATATATAGGCAACTGTAAAGCCATTGAGGCTTCCTGTTGGTGGCACTATAAACCACAATAGCAAAGTTTGGTTGTATTACGAGTGTCTGCTTTGGAAACCACATATGAACATTGTGGCTTTATGAGCAGACATGAGTAATTGTATTGGAGATAGGTACCTGCAGCTACATCTGAAAAAAATTAGATACCCTTAATGGTGATGGTAGCTTCCTGTATCAGCTAAACCTCCCCAAGTTAATTACAGAGTGGCTTTTGAAGTTCCTTTATTTTTGCGCTGTTGAGCAACTGGGGAGGTGGAAGCTACAACTCACTAAGGATAGCCAGTTTTATCTTAATTTTTCCTGTGTTTTGATGTACCATTAAAGAGATACTTAGGTTAAAGTCCTTAGGACTCTTAGGAAATTACTTTCCTTGAAGGTTGTAGAATATTTTATCCAGAGACTTTATAGCTCTTTTAGAACTATTTTAGTCTTGTAAAGACATTTCTAGAACAATTGTATATATTGAAGTTTAGTTTAATTTTCTATAAAATACCTTTTGTACTTATCTCAAAGTACTTTACAAAACAATCAGATATTGGGAATGCAATAATTGTAGGTAGAGCTATTGTATTCAGTAATGCACAAGGAGTTAAATTCTCCCTAGTATTGTGCTTTCATTGTCCACATACTTCAGATATTCTCCGGCTGGACAATTCTGCATGTGAAGATATTTAACCCCTTTTCCATAGTAATTGCTGTTGGTGTATGTGATGTTTTCCAACAGAACAGAGTAATGCTGAAGCAAACCAGTCAGTTTCATGCTGCTGGATATGTACTGTACTATGAACAGGGGCAGCGGCACCATTCTCTGCTGATGTTGGGGCATTCTAATGAGGAACTGGGGAAAGAAATTAGAACATTGCTCCATTTTCTCTTGAATGTGTGGGGGTGGTATATGCACACATGTACACACACGTGTTCCCAGTGAGAAAATATTGAGCTTGTGTATCTCCTGCTCCACATAGTGCATCGCCACTGTAGTAGATAGAGAGAGCCTGGACCACTGGACCTGGTGCAAGATTTGATGCCTGACCCAGAGGCTGTGAACCAAAGTCAGACCATGTATTAAAGCAGATGCTTGCAAGTTCACTGTCCAGTACATGAATGTGGCAAAGTTGTTGATAGCATGCTAGGCACTAGATATTTACATAAATGTATTCCAGTTAGTATAGATACATTTCAGTCTAGTACAAAATAAGATGGTTTTACAATATAATTAACAGGGATGTTTTGTTCAAAATATCAAGAACAAGGGGAGCTAACAAATGTGATGAACTACATAAGGTAGTATGTAAGTTGTGTATTCAAGTTGTTTGCCTCAGCCTATAAATGTCGGGTCCTTCACTGTAACCCTTTGTCCAGCCTAGGGGGCAGCAGAAAGTCTCACCGCTGACTGAGCTGAGTCCATTGCAACAAGCACACGTGTTAGTGTAACTGTAGACATTGATCCAGGGAGCTAGTACTTCACTTCGTTGACAATAAACCTGGCTGAGAGCCTTCACCACCGAACTGTGCCTGTGGTCTTCCTTTATGAATAACATCGAGTCTGCTAAAGTAACATGCAGCACTATCTACTCACAGCATTGAAACTCCAAGGACAGAAGCACTGAGCAGCCTAAACAATACTACCAAGGCAACAACATTCCAGCCTCCAGCACTTAACCACACCCGGCAGTACTATCAAGCTTTGCTCTACAAAGTACCTGTGCAGAGTTGGGAACAGCACCTGAAAAGAACACCCACTAGCACAGTGGTTCTCAAACTTTTTTATTGGTGACCCCTTTCACATAGCAAGCCTCTGAGTGCGACCCCTCCCTTATAAATGAAAAACACTTTTTTATATATTTAACACCATTATAAATGCTGGAAGCAAAGCGGGGTTTGGGATGGAGGCTGACAGCTCTCGACCCCCCCATGTAATAGCCTCGTGACCCCCAGTGTGAGAACCCCTGCACTAGCACCATCAGGGTGAAACTGATCAGAATTGTGGGGTGGGCAACTATACAGCTGCTTGTTTCACCACCTTCTAATGTTAGTACGTTGCGCAGCTCTTGCAGTTCTTGTGCCAGGTCTGATCGGTCTCTGTTCCCTTTTGTGATTGTGGCAAGTGTGGAGAAGCTGACTGGAGAGAGCAGACTTTGCATTTTGGGGAAGCCTGTGGCTCTCCAAACACTTGGAGGATAATCTGAAATTGCAGAAGTTTGGTGTTGAGGTCTCTAACAGGACAGAGGAAAAAAGTGATAAGACTTGGAAGGGAGAGGAGCTGTGGGGTCGAGGGAAGGGAACAAAATCAAGATTTTGATATGGCAAAGGAGAAAACTTCCAGTCCTTTCCTACTTAACTCCTGTTTAAAATCCTTACTACATTTTCTCAAATTAGCAAATATGGAAAGAAATATTTTAATTATGCACCACCCCACATGAGTGTTAGTGAGAAAAAAGGTCATAGAAATGTAGGGCTGCAAGGGACCTTGAGAGGTCATGAAATCCAGCCCTCTGCACTGAGGCAGAACAAAAACAAACCCAACCCCCCCCCCCCCCCCCCCCCCCCCCCCCCCACACACACACATCAAGACTATCCCTGACAGGTGTTTATCCAACTTGTTCTTAAAAACCTCCAATGATGGGGATTCCACAACCTCCCTTAGAAGCCTATTCCAGAGTTTAACTACCCTTACAGTTAAATATTTTCCTAATATCTAACCTAGATCTTTCTTGTTGCAGATTAAGCCCATTACTTGTTTTACTTTCAGTGAACATGAAGAATAATTGAGCACAGTCCTTTTAGTAATAGCTCTTAACATATTTGAAGACTTACCAGGTTCCAACTCAGTCTTCTCTTCTCAAGACTAAACATACCCAGTTTTTTTAAACTTCCCTCATAGGTCGGGTTTTCTAAACCTTTTATCATTTTTGTTGCTATCCAGTGGACTCCCTCCAGTTTATGTACATGTAAAGCGTGGAACCCAGAGTTGGACACAGTACTCCCTCTGAGGCCTCGCTAGTGCTAAGTAGAGCAGGACAATTATCTCCCATATCTTATGTAACAACACTTCTGTTAATACATCCCAGAATTATATTAGCCTTTTTTGCATATGCATCATATTGTTGACTCATTCGATTTGTAATCCACTATAACTCCCAGAGCCTGCTCCCCTACTTCCCCATGACTATCTTCCAACTTGGCTTTGCCTACCCCATAGCTATCTCCAGTCTAGCACTGTTTGCTCCATGGCTCCCCCGCTAGCCTTATGACCTCCGTTCTGCTCCACCTCATGACTGCCCTCAAGCCTGGCATATCTTACCCCATAATCTCAAGCTCATACCTGTTCCAAGGCCCATAGTTTAGCACAGCCTACTCCCATAGTGCCCCTACTATCCCCCATTAAGTTAGCCCCAACCCCATGCCTTATTCTCCCCCACTATAAGTTCAGCTCTGTCCTTTACCCAGACTGCACCCACATGGTACACTGAGCAGTTTCTCCCCGTTGCGCAGGTGCAGCTCCTGCCAGGCTAGTCTGGCAAGACTCTCACTTGTTCTTGTGATCTTCAAGTGCTGGTAAAGTCAATGTCAAGCTTTATTACTGGCAGTCTTACTGTCTGGTTAATACAATAATAGAATCTTTGCTTGGAAATATTAACACAGGAAGTTATGATTGTCTATAGTTACAGGACTAGCTGCACCTCTGTCCCCTTTCTGGTCTAAGCGCTTGTCTACACTTACTGGAGGATCAATGCTGTGGTGATCGATGCATTGGCGGTCGAAATAGTGGGTCTATGAAGACCTGCTAAATCAACCGCCGATCGCTCTCCCCTTGACTCCTGTACTCCACCTGATTGAGAAGAGTAAGGGGAGTCGTTGGGAGAGCGTCTCCCGTCGACGTCACGTAGTGTGGACCCTGCGGTAAGTAGATCTAAGCTATGTTGATTTGAGTGTAACTCAAATTGCATAGCTTAGATCGACTTTTCCCTTTAGTGTAAACAAGACCGCAATGCAGTCCTTCAGGTCACAGTGCTCATGCCTTTACCTCTCCTGGCTAAAGTACCCCTTGTATCCACCCTATTTATTTTCCTTTCAGGAGTCTAACCAAACCGCCAAACCAAAATGGCTCTTATAGTACAAAGAAAGCATATAAGAGAAGATGATTTAAAAACAGCCTGTGTACATATTTGTCTTACCTACGGCCCTTCTATTCCTGATGATAACCTGGGCAGGCCTAGCTTCTTCAGGTACCTCAGAGGGTGCCTGTGTCAGTGGTTTCCTGAAACAGCTTCCCCAACAACTGCCACTCTCTCTCTCGAAAGGAGTTCCTTTTTTAAACTGCTATAGTCCTTTTGACCTGGTATTCCTAGGTCTTTTCCTGTCCAGTGTTGTCCCTTAACAACCCTTAAGTGTATATACTATTAAACTAAACCAATATATTCATACAATACACAACTCAACAAGGTCCGCATACAGCATTAAGAGCGGCTCCACACCATCACAATGCTTTATGCATTTTGGAAAGCATTGTCTCCTATAATCTGAGAGTGGTCAGTTCATTGTAACTTTCACTTGGCTAAAGCTGTTAATTTTTTTCAAGCTTTGGTCTCTTCAAATTTCAGGATAATTGTAAAAGCTGTTTGAGCAGATCAGTAGGAAATTCACTGGTGAGCAAGAGTACCAACAGCGCTGACTTCTGCAGAATTTTCTTTAAAAAAACAAAACCCAAACACACACCACTCTAAGTTTCTAGCTTTTAAGTTGTGATAACCTTTCAAACTTGAACAGAGTATAAATCAATGCTGTGACATCTTCCTAGGCTTGCTCCAGAGCCTTTGTTGCTACTAGCAACAGCATGAAATTAACAAGACTGTTCAATTTCATTGCTTCTATTCAGAAGCCTGTGGGGAGCCCTGAAACTGACAAGAATATCAATTTCATGCTGCTCCTTGGGAAAGCTATGCTGCTGTTCATAGCTTTTTTTCTCAAAGCAGAGGTAATAAGGTCTGTGCTGAGTAAAGGACCACTGTTTAGTAGTTGGTGTAAATGTGAAATCCATCCTCTGACCTAATTTATTCACTGAACCAAATCAAACAGCTTATATGTTATCAATACTGTTCTTTCATAGGAATACTATTTTGAATGTGTTTGCTTAACTTGTTCTCCTGTCCTAAATATCAAATACAAACAAAGGAACTGATCTTGATTGGAAAGGTTTTATCTGAAGAAAGCCTTTGGAGTGAATGGGAAAACTGCAGATAATTTTATAGCCTCAAAAACTTTAAAGCACTAATATTTCACTTTGTGTTTAGCTTTCCTTTTTGTCCATCTCAAAACGCTTTTACAGGCATTAAGGCTCACAACATACCTATAAAGGAAGTGTTACCCTTTTTCAGGTTAATAAACCAAGACACACACTAAGTTCAAAATTTTCCAAAGTGTCCACTAATTTTGCATGTTGTTTTTCTTGGTGTCATCAACATTCAACTTGACACAGATGTCTGATTTTTTGTTTGTTTTTCAGAGGTGCTTAAGTATTGGGTGGCTAAAGTTGGATGCACAAAGTTAGTAGACACTCAGATGTTGTCGTTGGTGGCTTCTCAAAGTTACACAATGAGACTAGCAAAGCAGGAGAAATCTAGGATTCTTGACTCCCACTCCTTTGTTCTAACTCTGCATAACTTATCTGGTCAGCAAACTCCATCCACTTAATATTGTTATGTCAACTCTCTCAAAGTTTTAACACGGTGACTATTGATTATAGTTCAGGTGTAGAAGGTCATTGTACTCTAAATTCTAGTTTTCAATAAATTGTAGAATAATTCCTGAACTTTGGCTGATTATTAGAGAAAGAAGTTTTGAAAACTCAAAAGCCCACCTTCTATCGTTTCTTTTCCAGCTTGAGCCTTTGTAGAAGCTAAGAGCTTGTTTACACAAATTTGCACAGAAATAAATCAGTTTTAATTTCCACCTATGTTGTTTTGGTGCAGGTCTCTCAAATGTTTTTACTAGGTTACACATAGCTAAGGCTAAGATTTTATCATGATTATTTTTAGTAAAAGTCACGAACAGGTCATAAGCAATAAATAAAAATTCACGGAGCCCCGTGACCTGTCAGTTACTTTACTAAAAATAACCAGGGGGGAGGGGGCAGAGCTAGGTAGGGGGAGGAATGGAGTCCCATGGAGGGGGGGAGCAGAAGAGCTGAGAGGCCGAGCCCCCCGCCATGGCGGGGCGCACAGCCCCTGCTCCAGAGCTAGCTGCGGGACGGGGATGCGCGGCCCTGACTGCAGCTCCCACCAAGTCTTTGTCACACTGGTGGAGGGGGACACACGGCCCTGGGAAGCCACAAGGGGGGCGCACAGCTCCTGGTGCAGCCACCAGGCAGGGGTGCGCAGCCCCAGCTGCAGCCCCAACGAAAGCTGCGGGGCTTGGGTGCACGGCCCCAGCTGCAGCCCCCCGCCAAGCCTGGGACGCTGCCGGGCAGGAGCACGCGGTCCCAGCTGCAGCCCCTGGCAGAAGCTGTGGGGCTGGGGCTGCAGTTTCCTGTTTCCAGACAGCCCCAGTTGCAGGGCAGGGGCACACAGTCCGCCCGCCTCCTCCTGAAGGCCTAGAAATCACAGAGGTCCGGTAAAGTCACAGAATCCGTGACTGCCATGACCTCTGTGACTAAATCGTAGCCTTACACATAGGCCATTTCTACACTAGAGAGCTTACAGCAGCACAGCTGTACCGATGCAGCTGTGCCACTGTAAGATCTCCCATGTAGCCACTCTATAACTAAACCACTCCCAACAAGTCGTGGTAGCTATGTTGGCAGAAGAGCCTTAGTGCTGTCTACACCAGCACTTCTGTCAGTGTAACTTATGTCGCACAGGGATGTGCGTTTTTCACACCCCTGAGCAACATAATTTATACCAATGAAAGTGCTAAGTGGAGACATAGCGTAAGTGAGGCTAGTCTGCACTACAAAGTTAGATCAGCAAAACTACATTGCTGAGGGCTGTGAAAAATTTCATGCCTTGTGCAATATAATTAAGCTGATTTGAGCCCAAGTGTAGACACTGCTAGGTTGACAGAATTCTGCATTCGACCTGGCTACTGCCTCTCGGAGGTGTGGATTTACTACTGAGATGGAGGAACCCCCTTTGTCGCTGTAGTGTCTACACTAGAAATGCTAGTGGCGCAGCTGTAGCGCTTCTAGGGTAGACATACCTAAACACCCAATCTGAAATAAGGGTCTACACTTAGATATGCACCATAAATTAAATGTATTAAATTTGAATTAAAAATGAATTAAAACTGATGTAATTATTTCAGTGTAAGTTTGTGTGTATTCATGCCCCAAGTCAATATTTAGTTTTTACCATTTGATATTTGGCACATGCTCTAAGAAATCTTTCAGGAAATGTTTTGTGATAGTAGTGCTACTAAATACCACAGTACTTTACTTGGTGTTCCTGTTTTACAGTTGGGGAAACTTTCAGAGGGTGCTGAGAATTAGCTGATGTTTGTACAAGAGTTGCCTTTTTATAGTAGCTGGCTTGTAGCTGATATGCAGTAAGATAATGCACTGATGGATTCGCATTTTTCAAGTGTCCTGGCCCAAACAGAAGTGGAAGTGAGCCATGATGGGGGAAATCTTTACAGTGCTTTCTCTATTGGAAAGTTCTCCTTTTTACACTGGAATATGAGTCTGTGTGAGAAACAGTTACTGCATTGTAGGAGTATAGTATAAGTGATCTGTGGTACAGGCAGAGCTGGCTATGTTCTTTGAAATCTGATAGAGCAAGAACGGTACGATGCTATGTACATTTAAAGCGAGACGGTAAGAGGAGCAACTTACGTACCTTTGCCTAACCTACAAAAACTTCAACATTCCACTAGGGGATGCTACAGTCCTTTAGAATCAGCATCCTACATTACCATGCTTAAGAGCTTTGTTTTCTGTTTGTAGCAAAAACCTCTGGGCTCTTTTGAGATTAGGATGCTATTTATGAGGAATCCATCCTTGGAAAACAACTCCCACTTAGCATTCAGATGTCTTTGTGCTTTCCTAAGTGGTGGGGGTAGGTATCATCACTTTTTTTAAAGTGGTGGTGGTGATTTCATCGCTCTCTCTCTTTCCTTGGTTCAATACTGAACCAATGCTCCTAGATTGGTGCTATGGTCATTTTGTTTCTATTGGGTTCCATCCTAGAGAGTGCCATGCTTCAATGGTAGGTGAATGATTTGACCATTGTGAACTGGATTCTCACCAGCTCGAGGGGAGTTAAGCAGACAATTATTAAGATGTCTACTTGGCCCTCCACCTAAGCCCCAAATCCCAAAGCTCCAAATGTCACCAAGCCATTGTCTGGTGGCCCAGGATGACCTGACCACTACAGGAAAAAAGGGAGAAAATGGACACCAGAGATAATGTAGGAATGCTTATAGAAGGGGCATATCAGTTTATCATCAACATCCAAATCCTCTAGTCCCATAATTCTCCTACCTCTCAGTCAAGTCTAAAGTTTCCTAGGGAGGTAGACCCCAGCCTCCCCAAATTCAGTATCTTTACCACCACCACCACCACATCCCCGTGGCATTCTTTCAGCAATCCAGTCTTCTTGGGTGTTGCTTTTCCTCTCCCACTCATGAGCTGAATCTTATATAGATGCCAGACCCCTCCCATTCCCAGAAGCCTGTGAGAGGATTGGCTAATTGGAGACACCAGCTTGGGTTTTCTCCCCCCATGTGACAGTTCACACTGTTACACCTATATTATATATATACACACACACACAGAGTTTATAAACCTTTGGGCGTGAGTGATGGAAAGCAATATAAATATTAAACATGCATACTACACCTGATCACTTCAGGTTTTATTGCTGTAGAATTACCTCTAGATGTTCCAGTGCTCTTTTCTAATCTGCAAAATGGGGATAATATTGACCTAACTCACACGGGTGTTAAGTATTTTACTTGGTTGTATATAGTGCTTTGAAGATTAAAAGGGCTTTGTAAGTGCTAAATATTGAAGTACTGCCTTTGCCACTGATTCATTCATTTGGTAGGCTATTATTAAACAAGAAAAATGCATTTCTGCTGTGATTTTTTTTTTAGACAGTGTTGCAGAGATCACTTGCTGATAGGGATGTGGCAGCGTGTCTGAGGAGAGATTGGCTTTTGTGTTGACTTATTTGATTTGCCTTGAAATGGGAACTCGCAGCACTTTAATAAATTTGTTGAATGTTATCTAATTTAACTTTAGATTCTCCAGGTATAGTCCAATGGTATTCTTTGGCAAAATACCATTTTTTAGCATCTGACAGCAGAACTCAGTAAAACACATCAAATGCTTATGCCTACTTACAGCAAAAATGCTCAATGAAACAACAAGTATTATACTCCCTAAGACAAAACTGGCAAAGGAGAAGCTTTCTGTTCTTCAGCACTAATGAGTAATGACTGCTGTCTCACAGCTGTGCTAAATCAGGACAGAGACTCTTTCCACACAAATACTGTTTATTTCATGTACATTTACATCTTCCACATTGCAGTTATTTTAAAAAAGTTAATAAATGAGACCATAAAATTAAAAGGACCACACTAATTGGTTTGTACTTAAAATACAGACTTTTGGGATAATTATTGAGTACAAAAACCTGTTATAATTAAGATTGTGATTGAAAACCCACAATCTAGGAATCTGAGAAATTATGCCATAGCTACAGTATCCTAAATGTCTTTTTTGCTCACATGCTGTTATATAAGGGTTTATTGAAACGGAAGGGGATTGTGCAAAGGCACTCACCAGGCCTCCATTCCCAACATTTTCCCCTTTGGTATGCCCATTTGCCCAGCATTTATTGTGCACCGTTTTTTCATTTTCTTACAGAAAGAGCAAGAAACAGTGTCACATGTTTTTTCTGTTGCCACAGGGAAATAGTCTACCATGACCTTCATAGCTGTGGGAGCCTTAAAAAGTTGTAATAGAAAAAGCTTCTTAAAACATTTATTAGTAGAAAAACAATTTGGATGCTTTGGAAACAGTTCCCCTCTGTATTTTATACTGCACAGTGCTTGATTTCTCCAAACTGCAGATGAGTCTACCTGGCATCATCCTATACTACAGTTTCCGATTCTTCCAACAGCCAGTTAAGTGTCTTTTAAATTGTGAGCAAACAGTGCCACTCCATGGGTAGTATTGTGTGAAATGAGGCAACCTGGGGCCCAAGTAAAGGGAGATTGCCTTACAAGCCCAATAATTGGTGCTGGGGGTTGAATCATGAACACTGACTCAAGATATTTATTTCCTCTTCTCCTTCAGCTGAATGTGGCATCCCCTCCCCATACTGGGAAAGAGATTAGTGAGTTAGTGTGCTCCAGGAATGTGTATCATTTCTGCATTGGCTCTCGTTTCTCCATTATAGTTCTTTTGGTTTCTTGCTCCCTAGCCCTCTCTTCCATGGACTGCTGTGCTGCCATCTCTTGTGTTGGGTTCCCTCTTTGCCCCCTTAATTCCCATTCTGTATTGCTCCCCTCATTGCAGCTAAGCCCTTCCATTGCTTCCATGGCCACTCTGTTTGTGCTTTTCCTCCTCCCAGGAAAAGTAATGGAATGTGAGTAAATACCTCTTCTCATATCTTGTTGGTTTCCATTACCATGATACCAAATTCCCTTTCCTTTGGTTGTTTCTCTAGTCCCAGTGAAATTACAGCATCTATTCCCTAAGTCCCTAGTCACATTAGAAGCAGAATGCCAGCTCTAGCTGTAGGAACATAGATGTATAAAGTGTAATAGGAAATCCAGTTTCTGTTGCCAAAGTTGGCATCTTGATTTTGTGGACAATAGAGAACTGTGACTTAAATTTTCTTCAACTAGAATAAAATTTTCTTAATTAAGTCCTGGTTTGCAATATCTCTAGCTCCTATGTAGTGCTTTTCATTTGTAAGACTCAGCGACTTACAAAGGGAAAGGTAAGAAATATTGTTCTCATTTTACAGATGAGAAAATCGTTACAGTTAACAAAATAATTTGCCCAAGTGCATGTAGCAGGGTGTAGCAGAACTACTAACTCCCAGTCCAGTGCCATATCCATAGGACCACACTTCTTTCTTAAAGTGTGCCGATGGGCATGTTCTATCCATTTTGTCCTTTACCCTCTAACAAACACGTTTTGTATTTTATGACGTTTGAAATGAAAACAAACCTGGTATCAGGGCAGTTTGGGGATTATTTATGTGAGAAGTACTACTTCAGAGCAGGGTGGATTTGATTTAAATCATTTAAATCATGATTAAAATCACTAGTCAGGAAGACTCGATTTAATCATGAATTTCTACATAAAAGTGCATTCTTGTTGGTTGGTATAACCTTAATACATATTCTTCACAACTCAAAGATAGATGTAGGTTTCATTTTTAGAAAGTACACACCATACATTTTTAAAGTGATTTATTTTGAAAACTTTTCAGATTAGTTTAACAGCTATATCAGAAAATGAATGAATGTTTGGTTATTTCATTTAATTGAAGCAGATATTTATGAAGTCATTGGGAGGTGAACTATCTCCAATTCAACAGGTTAATCATTAATATTTGGAGAATTTTCTTGCCATGCTGTATTAGGAGGAGAACATCACCAGACAGACATTTAAATTGTTTTATTTAACTAAAACAACAACATTATGTATTCTGGATTTTTTTCTTCAACAGCAAACATATAATATTTTAACAAAACAAACATGAATTTTTGAATTTAGTTAAACATTCAAGTTTTTTAAAATCAGGTTTGTTTTTGTTAAAATTGTTTTTAATTAAAATAGTTAAATGAAATATTTAAAAAAACCAAAAAAACAAAAATTAAATAGACTGTCAGCCAGGTCAACATGAGAAACTTAAAATATTGGCTTCTGCAGCTAACTCAGTCGTCTTCACCTTCATTTTCCTGTTTGTTCATAATCTGGAAAAGAAAAACAAGCTTTCCTGCTTTTTCAGGTCCAAAACAATTTCTGGACTGAAATTTGGAATGAATTAGTCCAAAGGAAGAAAATATTCTTCCTACGCCAGCAGAAGATGCTACTGCTGTTAAAAGTGAGATTATCACTTCAACAGTCTCTGAATCCAAGTGCTTAAGTGACTTCCACCAGTTTACTGGTGTGACTTTCTTTAAAACATCATCAGCAAACATATATTTCTTGAATGGTTCACTCTTAGCTTTGAAGTTCATGATAGTGGGCATTATGGAGGGATGATTGGATGTCCATGTCATAGCCAACTCCCCATCTTCAGCAGTTAAGGTTCGACCCTGGTACCGAGTATTGAGAATATTTGCAAGAAAATGAGCTGGAGATAGTGCTTGTCTCATTCGGTTTTTTAATGCTTGTAATTTAACTTTGTCATTGCATATTTCTTCTTTTAAGACCTCACTCAGTTCCTTCCAAATTTCAACAGCATCAGCAATAAAACAGCTGTTTCCCTGCATTTTGTTCAAGCTGTCATAGAAATTCCTGTCCGTTCCAGCTGAGGAATAAGGAGAGACGGACACAGCTAATCAAGCAAGGAGCCCCGGGAGGGGCGATTCGTTTATTTCAATTGCAATTGGGTTCGAGCTCATAAGTCAGCAAGAACAAAGAAAACACTTACACCAAAGCATTATATGCAGTTGACTATGATAATCTATCGCTCTATGATTGGCCAAAATTTGCCATCATTACCATACATAATTAGCAAGTTACATGTATCTGCCCCTCTTATGACCCCTTATTGTTCATCTACTTGCCCCCTCCTCCTTGCTTATTTTGCAAACTAAGCAGTTAGCTATCTACAGGACACAGGCACAGAAAGTTCCATTGTCTGCAAGTTTGGAGTTTGGCTACATTTCCTCTCGAAGGAACTTCCTGGGTTAAGACATAGCAATAGCTGTGCTGTATAGCTTCCATGTGTACGTGACAAATTTGCCCCCTGGCAGTTAAGCAGAATAATTTTATATCAAAGGCTACAGAAATAGGCTTCATTGTACTCAGCATGTGTTCAACATTTCTCTTAAGCCCAATGTTGAGAACTTTGGTTGTAACTGTGCCATCTATTTTTTTTCACTATTTTGTTCCCAAACTGTCATCAGGTTAGGTGTCAGTTCTTGATATGGTGCTCAAAACAGTCCACTACTGAGTTCCATCGCACGTCTTATGGGAGTGTTAGCTTAGTTCCTCCACTTTTTCAGAGCAGCTGCTGCAAAGTGGTTGTTACGAAAGTATTTTGCAATTTCAACAACGTTAGTCTTTATTTCTGGAACACTGAAGTCTTTGGCTAGGAGATACATCAAATGAGCACTGCAACCGTATGTTATTAGCTTGAGACTCTTTTCACTCTCTTCTAAATAATTTCTTCTCATCTTGGATACATTTGCAGCATTGTCTGAGACCAAACTGCGTACTAGAGATTTGAATTTTTTTCACAGTTTGTTATAGCTTTTACTGCTATTTCTTGTAAGTATTCTGCTGTGTGTGCATTTCCTGATGTATCAATTGTTTCTGTAAGGAAGACATTCCCTTCTTCTGTTGTCACACAAGCACATACAACAGGATCATTGTGGACATTGCTCTACCCATCAAGACTCAGGTTAACAATTTCACCATCTAGACCTTTTGCACACTGCTCAATTTCTCTTTCATACACTTTATCCAGCAATTTGCCTGCGACATCTGCTCTGTTGGGTGGACTGTATCCTGGTCTTAATGACTGAATCATGTTAATGAAGTGTGGGTTCTCAATCAGACAGAAAGGCGAGTTTGTTGCATAAACAAACCGGGCAATTTTTTCATCAATTGCCTCTTTTTGTAATCTGCTGGTTCTTATAACAAACTTATCTATGGTTGTTTCTGGATGATGGAGATTTTTTTTCCTTTTGCTACAGGTGATATACTGTGGCTGTGTGACATACATGATGTGATTGAAAACTGTCATTGGCAGATAACTCTGAAACTATAGAAAATGATGGTGATCTTGAAGGTGGATAGTCTTCAGAATCCTGTATGTTGAGAATGGATTCTCCTAAACAAAATAAGTCAATTCAGTTATTTAATTATTACCATAGTGCTCATTTAGTAGTGCTCATTGCATTCACTGACACTCAGTACTACTTTAAAGGTGAAATTGTAAAAAGAAGATCTGCCTATTTCAGCTATTTATTTTTTATCACAACTACATCTATGATAGTACCATATTTCAACAGCATCCTTAGGAAGGAAGACAGGCAGTCCTTAAGAAAGAAGTATGAAATAAAAAAGTTTACTAACCTGAAGATCCTACATGTTCAGACATGTTCCTTTCGTCATCTTCAACACAGCTTCCTCCTGAGAAGGAACACTTCTCATGATGATGTTTCATTTGGGCAACCAGGCCTTGCATTTCTTTGTTGCACTATTTGCATTTTGCACGCATGCCTGTCTTACCCACAGGTAGAGGAACTTCATTAAAATATTTCTAAACTGGGTCTCTTTTACGGCCTGCTGCCATTATAGGTTTTCCCTTCTAGTGAGAGAATGGTATGGTAGATCTCAAATCAATGAAGGCTACACTCAGAAAGACCTCAAGACTTCTGGAATATGCTGCTCAAACAGTTTCACTTTTGTTTCTACTGCCTGTCCCTCCCTTCCCACATTTATCTCCAGATTTTTTCTCCCTGTCCAGATCTATTCCACCCCCAACAATCTTCTATTCATTGAACTTTTTGAAACTTTGCACTTTTAGAGAGAGGTAAGGGATTGACTCTAGGTACACAAATTTGCAGAGGGACAGTAGGGTTGAGGTCTGTTATTTCTCACCTTTATATATTATTTATTTATTTAAAAAACATTTTTGCTATTAAGAAGCATGTTATCTCTGGAGACCCAAAATGCAGTTTGAGAACTGCAAAACTAAGCATCTCTGATGATATCGTCTAGACTGAGCACTGAGTCCCAGTGGGTAGATAGAAAGATTAACCTAAATAATCTCTACAGAAGCCCCTGGAACCTCATAAGATTGGGTCCCTAATCCATGAACTATTGGAACTCATTTACAAAGCTTTTCTTAAACATTACATGAATATATTGTCTCATACTATAGAATTAGAATTTATAATCCCTATTCCATTATGAGATATTTTTGAGCTATAATAGTTTTAATTAAGATACATCTTTAACTATCTGTTTTTCCTCAAAAAGCATTTTATCAAAAATCTGATTTTAAATAAAAAAAATCTGATTTTTTTGTTTTTTTTTAAATCATTGATTTTCATCCACCTTGCTTCAGAGTGTGCAGGGATAGTCAACAGCCAATACCTTGAGCGGTTGTCTCATATAGGCAATGCTTATGCCTTTTTGTTTATGTAAGGAAAGGAATGACTGTTCAGTGGTTAGGGTGCTAGCCTAGGAATCAAGTCCCTGCTCTGCCACAGACTTCCTGTGTGGCCTTGGACAAGTCCTTTGGGCCCAGATCCTCAAAGGTATTTAGGCTTCTAGCTTCTATTGAAACTCAGTTGCCTAAATACCTTTGAGGATGTGGGCCTTAGTCTTTCTGTACCTCCGTTCCCCCTCTGTCGGATAGGGATAATAGCACTTCATTACCTCTCAGGGGTATTGTGAAGATAAAATAGCTTGAAAGATTGTGAGGTGCATAGATGCTGTTGTAATAGTGGCCATGTAAGTACCTAAATTAGAAATATTTTGACTCAGTATGACTACAAGAGTGTCTCCTTTACATTTATTCTGATATAAACTGAAGTCACGGGTTATTCAGTACTAGTGATGGGCAGCCTTGAAGAGTGAAGTCTTTTATCCACAGAACAGGTACATCATCATCAAAAGTGCATTGTCCCACATACTGCCTCTCCAACATGCTTCAACCCTTACCTGCAGGTACTGCTTCTGGGGATGAAGGCAGAGTGAATTCCTCTGCCTATATAGAGAGAGTGCAAGCAGTATTAAAACCACTGGCAATCCCCTTGTATTTTTGTTTGCTACTTGGAAGCAGAAGGGCTAGATGGCTATCTATTTTCCTTCTTCCTATGGGACCAGGGCTCAGTGCAGATTGAGGTCTTTAGATTTATGAATGTTTTCTCAGTTCATTATGAACATGAATTTTCTATGACTGGGATAACTTCTCAGGACTCCTCAGATAATAAATAGGAATATTCTTTCACCTCTAGAGACAAGATCCCTCAAGATTAGGGATGGAGACCATTGTTGAGAGTGAAATGCTGATAGTAATACTACCTGACTCTGTCTTGTCCATAGGAGACTAAAAACTTCACCTATTACGATCAGTCTCTGAACTTTCACAAGCACACAATCATGCAATGATTTTGGGGGAGAGAGGGCGAGGGTGAGAGAAAAATGGCATTTTAAAAGTTGTCCTACATTAAATCTCAAGCCCAGTCTCTGGAAAAACAAGCAGGAATGTTTAGTCCTCTCAGCAACATGCCTGAGAAGGCAGCTGTGCTGTTAACATTCACGTCAGCCAGAGTCTCTGTGCTCTCTGTGTGATGATCCCCACCCCAAGTCTCCAGACAAGAACTGATAGAAATGCTAACAGCTGTTGGATACTGTCCCACTGAGTTTATGAATCTGTTAATGAGGGTAAATGTTAAGTATCAGTGGCTCCTAGTTCTTGGACTGGTGCTTGTTCTTTGTCATCAGTCTGTCTGTGGTGGTGATGAGAAGGCAGTGCTACCCTAACAAATTAGAAGGAGACATGAAATAAATATTTTTCTTGCCTGTGTGTGGGGAGGTTGAATCTTGGTGCTCATGAGACTGGGGACTTCTGCTTCTGGCAAAGCAAGGCACAGTGAATGTTGATATGTACTGTACAAAGTTGCTTCATATGCTCTGCCAATGCACTTTAGGGGGTGGTTCATTTTAGGGACACAAACTCATCCAGCTCTATCAGTACCTATACCTCTTGATTTTCCAGTTTTGGCTTTTGCTGGAGCATAGATTAAGAATCTGACTAAATGATGTAGTGGTTCTGTAATACTGGAAAAGTGTCCTCTAGAAGCTAAATTGACCACCAGACCCCAAATGAACATTCTGTCAAAAGGCGGCCCCAGGCTTGGGTGCCCTTTTGCAGTAGCCTGTGGCACAGCAAGTTTGCCTGCCTCAGTTCTTTCTTAGTCTGGTCATAAAAAGCATAGTCTCTCGCATTGTCCAATACTAAGACCCACTTCTGGGCATAATTCTTGTAAAAGGACAGTAGTTTGTAGAAACCTCATGGTAAAGCCATTCTTCCAATTCCCACAGTAACACTTAACATACAGGGATTTTTCCATGCTCCTCTCCAGGAACACCATTTCTAAGTCACCCACCTGTGACTCCAAGAGCACTCATCTCCCAGTTCCTTTCTGCACTTGTTCCAGGGCTCCTCTCTCCCAGCCACCCACCTGGCACTGGTTCTCTGTCTCAGTAAAGACATCAAGCTAACCCCTCCACTGGTCTCCTAGTCCTCCCCCCTTTTCAGCCTCCCAGCACCAGCTTTCCAGCTCAGGAAGGTCACCAGATTAGCCCTCTGGTGGTCTCCTAGGCCTCAACCTTTGTCAGCCTCCTGCTCAGGCAAGTCATCAGGCTAGGCCCTCTGCTGGCTGCCTAGCCAATTCCTCCTTATTCCCAGAGAGGACCTATAGAGCTTTCTGCAGCTTCCCTATCTCTCCCAGGCAGCTCTCACTTGCCCCTTTCCTTGGTCCTCCAGTCTGTGCTCTCAGGCAGTGCTCACCTGCCATTCTCTTTCAGGCAGCTCTGTCTCTCCTGGTTTCAAACAGCTCTCACCTGCTGTTCTCCTCCCTCTGAGGTTAAAAGGAGTCACTAAGACCCTAATTGGGGTTCCACTGACCAGTCACAGGAACACTAGCCTCTTCTCTCCATGACACTCCCTCCCCTAATTTAACTGGAAGGATTGACCCACATTTTATATATTTGGCTCAGACTAGGACAGAAAGTCACTTTATATGTGAAGAACAAAGTCAAGCTTGTTCATAATTCTCCCTAGTTATCTTTATATACTATACCTGTCAATTAATTAATACATTCTAATTGGGTGAGTCAGTTTCAGTTTTGCCTTTAGAGTACACACCTGTACTCTATTAAATGTTGAGTGTCATCCTATCATCTCTTTCTCAGTGCTGCATTTTTCTTTTGTTGGCACACTAACTAAAGCAAACATCATAGTGCCAATGGTCTGAAGTCAGTTGTGGAACAAGGAGGCTCCAATATTAGCATTAGTAACATGTTGATACACCAACTGTCACTGTTGAAAATCTTATTTTAGAAATACTGGTCTCTTTCAAGAGAAATAAATTGTCACTTTTTATGTTGAAACCCACTCTTTGAGACATAGAGCAGAGGGAGAGGATGGGAAATAGGACTAGACAATTCAGATCTGCAACTAAATTTTTATCAGGGCAGAGCCAACTTATAATCTAATCATTCTCAAAAAATGAGTTAAATGGTTTCAGATACTACACGTGCCCATTGCCAATTTTTGTGGAGATCTTTGTAAATCAGCTTCCAAGTTGCTTTTAATAGCAGCTTCCACAGGACTTTCATACTGCTAGAGTCACATGACACGTTTGCAGCAACCAAAACCATCCTTCTTTTTCAACATCCTTGAAACTCAAACGTGGCTGAAGTTAGTGACAGATAATTATAAACATAAGTTTGTGGGGGAATAGGAGACTTTTTCTTTTGTACTGAGACTTTGCTTTCATAGTTTTATTTTAGGGAAAGAACTTCCATAGCCGTTATAGGCTCATAAAAGCAGGGATATTCCTTTTCCTTTTACCTGTGGGGTGTTTTTTGTTTTTTTTAAAGATATGTTTTCGTTCAAAAGGAGTTATTTTGGGGAAGCGCTATGGCCTGTGATAGGAGGTCAGACTAGATGATCACCATGGTTCCTTCTGGCCTTAGAATCTAGGAACCTTCCTTCACTTTATTTTCCCCACACCCTTATAGTGATTCTATCAGTTGCCACTGTACCACTGCCAGCTTTCTTCAGATTTAAGTGTATGCATCACTTTAATTTAGGAATTGATTGGTTAGATTGAATCCATTGTAAATGAACAGGGGATTTGATGTTCTGCATTACTATGGCTGAATCAGTATGAGTGATGGCTAAAGGGAGTGTCTGTGGAGCTGTCATTCAAGCTGAATTAGGGAAAGTAATTTTACACTTAAATAAACAGGTAAAAATTGGTTATTAGGTTTGATTTTCTGCCACAAATTTCTTGCTTCTATGGGCAAAACTATTAAATTAATCACTTTCTAAAAATAGGGAGAATTTCTACTGCTGCTAACAATTGTTCCACTGGTTGCTGTGCGTCACTTACACCTGATCTCCCTTTGGCGGAAGAAGGGATAGAGTTTGGCTAAATTGCCAAGTTTGAATTTGATGTCAATAGTGAAAGGATATACTAGCCTTGATTAGTCAGTGCTTGTGAGTGTGGTGATGATTCTCTGTTTAGCTAAATGCCTTTGATCAATATGACTTATAATTTTCCATATTACTTAACTTTTCCAGACTCCAGATCTTGAAGCTCACATGTTTATTGAAATTACTGTTCACTGGCTCATCAAAAAGAAAAACACAAAAATGTGTGGTGTTTATACTTTGTTTGTAGAGGTAGGTTTATTCGGAGATATCATTTAACTCACATTTCCCCTATGATGTGCTGCTAGAATGTGCTATCTAAAAGCATTGGGAGGCCAGAGGTGCTTAATAACAAAATTTTTATTGCAGTGTTGACTTAACAGTATGCTGACATTTAATTTGTAAACAGTAGGAACTCTGCACACTTCTGGCAATGCTGAGGCTCAGCAGGAAGCGCATAGTTATTCTAAAGAAATTTTTAACTGAACTGTTTCACAAAGCATTAGAACAACTTTCTATTATAAGCTAAAGGGTCCATTATATAGAGGCTGTGTACAATACTGGCAGTCAGAAGTAATAGGTTCTGTTTCTGGATCTCTCACTGACTTGCTGCATAACCTTGGGCAAGTTGCAACCTCTGTACCTCAGTTCTTCATTTGTAAAAAGCTAATAATTCTTAGTTGTCTCAAGGGAGTATTGTGAAGCTTACAGAGCATTTACAGGGTTAGATAAGGTGCTCTAGAAGTGCAGAGTGTTATTAAAAATATGTTCTAGAACCAGGGTTCTCAACTGGGGTTGCAAAAAGATGTCAAGAAGCTTGCAACTTCCTTGCCCTTCCAATGCTGCTAAATGAGAGAGTGGCCCCAAGGCAGCCCCAGCATGGAAAAGGTTGAGAACCACTTGTCTAGAACTAATGAGTGGGTGAAAAAACAGCCTGCTTTCCTGAGTCACATCCTTGAGGAGGGCTAGACCTATTGGAAAAAGATAGGGCTTTTTGGACAGAGACCACTGCCACAAGGAAAATGTCATAATTCATGGAAATGAAAAATCTTCTCCCAGATATAAAAAAAAGAACAAAGCTGCTTCTTGAGATCAACAAAATATCACTAGATGATACAACTACCCCAAGCAGAATTTAGTCTCTTAAAATGTAAGACGTGTCTTATAAAGCTGTTAAATAGTCAGATGATTCACATAGTGAACTGGAGCTAAAATATGTCAACACCCACTTAAGATGCTCATCTTGGACAAAACAAATCTGTTTACTCAGAGTTTGAAAGGAAGTTAGTGTGTTCTCTAACAGTGCTAAAGCTTTAGTTGCACAACTAAACAGTTCTTTATATCAAGGAGGAAATTTTGTTCTTGTGAAAAATCTTGTTCAATGTTCCTGTCATCTTGGAATTCCCAAGTTCAACAGAGCCAGATTGACTTCACTGCGTGTACTGAACTGTGGTCCCAAAGGAGGTACTTAGAAGAAGTGTGGCTCATTCTTAAAGGAATACAATGCAGCCCAGTGTAATCCAAGCAGTCAGCTGTCTTGCCAAACCTGTGTAGGCATGCAACAACTGGGAGTCTTGTTTTATGGAGAGGGGAGAGAGCAAGAGAGGGGTTGCAGGGAGGCAAAAAACAGCCAGACAATCTTAGAAAAAGCTTAACAAAACAAAAGGGCTTAGTAGCAAAAGCAAATGCTACCTTGCATTTCAAAACAGTGGGTAAAGTGCTTTCTTCGATATTTCCCTCCTCCCTGTGGAGGGGATTTAGCCCTGGCACAAAGTTTACAAGTCTAACGTGCTTAGCATCATATCAATTAATAATTTACAAAACTGTTTCACAGCATGTCACTCTTGCTGTAGGGATTTTATACTGGCTCTATCTGAAATGTATGTAATATAAAATTACCTGGGTGATCCTCCAAAGCAGTACACTAACTTGGATGTATCTGCCATACAGATTTACTCCATGTGACCAAAGGAAGCCTTCTCCTTTTAAGGAATGGCATGGCTTAATTTTCTTAGTATTTTCCCTAGATATCTTGATGAATAGGGTTTGTTTCGGTCTATACTTGCCATCAAAGAGCATTCAGAACCAGTTCACGTCTCCTGTTGTCAGCAACTAGTACATTTGCTAGTTTACACAACGAGAGCAAATCTCTTTGAGTATGTCTGTACTGCAGTCATAGATTGACATACAGTATAGACAATCAGTATAGACTGACATATATGTGTATATATGTCTATACTGCAGTCACAGCCTTAATCTACCTAGCTCGGGTCCCAAAGCAGTGAAGCTGTGGCAGCATGCGCTTCAATATGGGGTGTACAAGCCTGCTCAGAACACAGGGTAATTATCCTTTGTTTATCAAATGGTAGACATGGTGGAAGCATTAGAGAAACAGGTCGCAGGCATTTTTATCCTTTTGGGGATCCAACTCTGCTCTGAGCAGATTTAGATGACTTGGTAATAAAAAGCCTGTGCCCTGAAAGCACTTCTTTATTATTTATATACCGAGAGCCTCTCCATATGCTTTGGGTATCCTTGGCATAACTTAAAAATTCAACAAAATAATACCCAACCATAATGAACCTGCAAGTCAATATAAATTATAAACACTACCACTGGTAGACAGCTTCATTGGTTCTAGACCAGTGGTGGGAAAAATGCTATAAAAAAGGCCTCATACTTCATGTTGCATTGCTTAGGACACTTTGCCTGTAGTCTCTCTACAGAAAAGCAAAGTCTTTGTCACAATAAAGTCCACAGAGGTTGATGTCACAGCCTAATTTCATTTGGAAACTAATCTTACTTTTACATAGGAAAAAGGAGGAAATGGATTGTTTTACTCAGCAGCAATATTAGACCTCCCAGTGGGAGTTTCAAACTCTTCCTCTTCCTTCCTCCTTCAGAATACATGGAAAATGAGTCATGAGAGGCAGCACACAAAGACAGACATAGTACTGATGGAGGTTAGCCTGGCCTCCTGTTACAAATAGCTGACACTGCCTTGCCCAATCCTTTTTGGCATCCCTGTCACACCACCACAAACGGTGGCAGCAAGGATAGTGTTTAAACAGCTATGTGAAGAACTGTGTGGGCGAAGGTATCTTTAAATAACTAAAAGTGGTCTTATTCCTTGACGGTGTCAACATGAGTTGTTATTCCATCCTACTGAACAGGAGAAGTGAGCTGAATGTAATTCTGAATGTTGCAGATGTAAGCAATGAAGTGAGATCGTTTTCTGCTGTTCAGAGCTTTCCTAATCTACACCAGAATGAAACTGACCTGATTGTCAGTTTTTACTGCTTCCATTCAAATTTCAGTGGGAAACGGTGAGATTGGCAGGAATCAGGTCATTTTCATTATGCTGATGTTTGAGGAAACTATGAGCAGCAGCAGAGGCCAGGTGTGGAAGGATGGGACCTAAAACCTGATTTGGGGGGGGGGAAGAAGAGTTGGAATAGTAATAAATATTGTCCCCATCTCCTTGATTTAGCTAGGAGGCTCTGGGGTGTGAGAGGAACAGATAATGCTGCTTCTTTCTTCCAGTTTCATGAAGAGTCTGGGTTGGGGGTCTTCAAATTTATCAGGCTGGACACTGTGAAAAATGAAGCCTCCAAGCAGGGTTCAGGGTCAGCACCCTAGCAGGAAACTTACCAGGTGCTTCCCAGCGAGTAGGTGGGGTGGGCGAAGTGTTTGGCTAATAGGTTTAATCCTTGGCTAAAGTGTGTGTGGGGAAGAAATTGGGTAAATTTTTTTACACTTTGTGGCCTCATCTACACTTAAGTTTTACTGATATATTTTTAACCAAACTAGCTATACCAGTAAATGCTCTAGCGTAAATGCAGTTATGCCAATATAAAGGCACCTTATAGCAGTATATTTGATTCCCTTTCCAGTCTCTGAATAAGGTGTAAGCACTTTTATACCAGTATAACTGCATCCACGCTAGAAGGGTTTTACCGCTTTAACAATACTGGTATAGATAAAGCAGCACAGCTTTCTAGGGTAGACAAGGCCTGGGTGGATGGACTATTTCAGAATAGAAATAGGATATATAGAGGGACTTTGGAGAAAGAATGAATGAGATAGAGACAGAAAATATATGGCAGGAGGGAAGGGAAAAGGGATAGCAGGAGATGTGGCGATCAGAAGAAGGGGAGAAAAGACAGGAATGATGCAGGAAGAGAGACACCTGGATTTATTATAGGAAAGAGAAGAGGAGAAAGTGGAGTAAAACCAAGAAAGAAAAGTTCTTTATCACAGCAGGAGGAATACAGAAAGGGACATTTCTTACATTATCAGTCAACTTTCTGTTGAATAAATTAAAGCCAAATACAGTATACAATAGAGTACTTAACTGTTCTATTTTCTTAAACTGCAGATGGTTGACTGTTACGACCTTAGTAGTATTGATAACTCTCATTCTGGTTATTAAGCTTAGCATCTTAGTTAGTTGGTGTTGTGTAAACAATACTTAAAATTTTCACTCTTCTGACAATTGGAATCACAGATGTGGTGAACCATTTCATCTCTAATTCAGAGGTGAATAGGAAGGGGTTTGTATTGTCCCACTTTGATAAGCTGTTTTACATTTAATATAGCTCCTGTCCTCCAAAGACCTCAAAGTTCTTTATAATCATAGATTGATCCTCATAACCCCCATATGAAATAGGAATTGTATTCATTTTACAGATAAGTATAAACTGAATTACTAGAAATTTTGTTGCCTAAGGTCACGCAGTGAGTCAGTGGCAGATCCTGGATATATTGTGGGCATATGCCTTTTGATGAATATAGGAATTCCCATATGGATTCAGACAAGTGGACACTCTGATCCACTATCCTGTCGCTGGAAAGGGCTGCATTCTTCAGAGGATAGTGCAAGAAGCACTGCAATCGACAATTGTGGAATAATCTGCTTACAGGGTTTCTTCCTTATCCCTATCAGTGATTATCTTAAGCCATACAACTTGAGTTTACACCTCTTTGGGGGTGGCAGAAATAAATCCTTGTTAGTTTTGTTGCCTTTCAGTCATGGAATAGTCACATGTTCTTGTTTTATAATAAGATAAATCTGGTATTTGTTTGCCTTCACTATGCCATTCACTCTTTTGTACACCACTATAATTTCTCCTCTCTAAACAGAAATCTTTCTATGCCTCTTGTCAGGGTTCCCTCCCCACTCTGAACTCTGGGGTACAGATGTGGGGACCCGCATGAAAGACCCCTAAGCTTGTTTCTATCATCTTAGGTTAAAAACTTCCCCAAGGCACAAATCCTTTCCTTGTCCTTGGACGGTATTGCTGCCACCACCAAGTGATTTAGACAAAGATTTCAGGAAAAGGACCATTTGGAGTTCCTATTTCCCCAAAATATCCCCCTAAGCCCCTTCACCCCCTTTCCTGGGGAGACTTGAGAATAATATACCAATCAATTGCCTTTAATAAAAGTACAGACCAGACCCTTTATTTTTAGGACACTAAAATCAATTAGGTTTTTAAAAGAAGAACTTTCTTTTACTTTTTTCTTTATAATAAGCATCTCTGTAAAATTAGGATGGAAGGTAATTTTACAGGGTGATAAAAAGATTTAAAACACAGAGGATTCCCCTCTAGGCTTAACTTCAAAGTTACAAAAACAGGAATAAACTTCTCTCTTAGCATAGGGAAAATTCACAAGCTAAAACAAAAGATAATCTAACGCATTTTCTTGGTTTACTTACAATTTTTGTAATCTTAGATGCTCGTTTTAGGTATGTTTTTAGGAGATGGTTTTTTCCTGCCTTGGTCCCTCTCTCGTCCAGCGAGAGAACAACAAAGAGAGCACAAACAACCCCCCCCCCCCGATTTGAAAGTATCTTCTTTTCTTATTGGTCCTTTTGGTCAGGTGCCAATCAGGTTATTAGAGCTTCTTAACCCCTTACAGGTAAAGGAGGGATTTTATGCTACCCTTAGCTGTATGTTTATGACACCTCTAAATTTTATTGAACTTCTCTGAATCCCTTCTATTTCTACTATATCTTTTCCAGGTGAGGGTATACCCTTGACTTATATAGTGGTGTCATTCTATTTTCAGCATTGTTTTCTATCATATTCTTTATACTTCATAAGATTATCTGTCTGCCTTTTTTTTGGACTGTTGTTGCACATTGAGCAGGTATTTTAATTGAGATGTCCACAATGATGCCGAGATCTTTTTCTGAATGACTACAGTTAATTTAGAACCCAGCAATGTTCATGGGTATTTCAAGTTATTACCTCCAGTGTGCATTACCTTGCATTTGTCAATACTGAATTTTATCTGCATTCATGTTTCCCATTCATTTAATGGTTTGTTAGCACCATTTGAAGTTTAGTAACGTTTGCAGATGACAAAATTATTTAATTTATCTCAGCGTTCATCCCCTTTTCCAGATCCTGAACTATAATTAGCAACACTGGTTCTAGCATGTAACCTTCTGGATCCCTATTGTTAAAACATTGTACCGTCTGAAATATTGATAATTTATTCCTACTTTCTAGCTATTAATCAGTTAATGACATATGTCAATAATTTACATAAGAGCGGCCATACTGGGTCAGACCAAAGGTCCATCTAGCCCAGTATCCTGTCTTCTGTCAATGGCCAATGCCAGATGCCCCAGAGGAAATGAACAGAACAGGTAATCATCAAGTGATCCATCCCCTGTCGCCCATTCCCAGCTTCTGGCAAACAGAGAATAGGGATGCCATCCCTGCCCATCCTGGCTAATAGCCATCGATGGACCTATCCTCCATGAATTTATCTAGTTCTTTTTTGAACCCTGTTATAGTCTTGGCCTTCACAACATCCTCTGGTAAAGAGTTCCACAGACTGACTGCATTGTGTGAAAAAATACTTCCTTTTGTTTGTTTTAAACCTGCTGCCTATTAATTTCATTTGGTGACCCCTAGTTCTTGTGTTTTGAGAGGGAGCAAATAACACTTCCTTATTTACTTTCTCCACACCAGTCATGATTGTATAGACCTCTACTATATCCCCCCCTTAGTTGTCTCTTTTCCAAGTTGAAAAGTCCCAATCTTATTAATCTCTCCTCATATGGAAGCCGTTCCATACCCCAATCATTTTTGTTGCCCTTTTCTGAACCTTTTCCAGTTCTAATTATCTTTTTTGAGATGGGGCAACCACATCTGCATGCAGTATTCAAGATGTGGGCATACCATGGTTTTATATAGAGGTAATATGATTTTACCTCAGACTTCATGACCACCTAATTAACTTAATAGCCACTAACAAGAGATTTTATCAAAGGCTTGCTGAAAGTCCAAATTGTCAACTGGTTCTCCTTTGTTTAGTTGACATTCTCAGAGTTTTAATAGATTAGAGAGGCATGATTTACTTTGTATAAGTGGTGCTGTCTTGTCTCTATCATATAATTATCATTCTATTTTTAATTATAGTTTCATCCAGCTTTCCTGATATTTGAAAGAAGGCTAACTGATCTGTGATTCTCAGAATCACTTCTATTCAGCAATAGGTAAAACATTTACTGTCCTCGAGCATTTAAATGGCTGTGTTTTGTTAGAATTTCAGTCACTTCAAGTTCCACCTCAAGTCATAGATGTATCCAGTCCTAGTAATAATTTGTTCTTAAGTTTATCTATTTGTTCCAATACTATTACTTTTGATACTTCAATTTCTGGTGGTACCTACTGTTTATTACCTCAAAGAGTAGATCTTGGAGTGGCGTCTTCAACATTTTTAGGGGTGAAGAGCAAATCCCAACTCATTTCATTTCTTTGTCCTCCTCCATTGACTCCCTGCTGGGCCTGGTAACAGTGTTAATATTTTAGTACATGTAACTGGCAAAGAAACAGTCCAGAGTTGGCATCTGATTAATTCTCTGTTCACCATCTTTTTTCTGTGTTCTCTGTGTAACATTGATTACTTTTAACATACACAATATCAAGCATCCCTTTTTGTACCTGTTTAAGTTCTTTAGTGAAGCTTGCTGGGCTAAGAAGCTGTTTCACTTACACCTCCAAGCCAGAAAAGAAGACCTTTTTTCTGAGCTCATGTAATTTCAATGAGTGCATTGTGTCCCTAAGTGCTGGGCGCAAAGGCATGGTGAGTAAATACTGCTGCCAGCAGATTTGAAAAAAACAAATGCAGTGACATAAGCCTGAAACTGAAAAGCTGTCCAAGTTGAGCTATGAATTCCCCTCTTGCAGTCTGGGTGCTATTGATACCTTGGACATTTAGCAGCTGCAGGAATCAGGCTTGTGAATGGAGTCCCTTGTCTGTATCAACTGAGCCAATTAGAAGTGTCTTGGTTTAGCCAACGGGAAATGACACTGCAGCCAGTACCTAAATATAGTATGTACGCATGCATATCTGTGATTACATACACACTTTCTTCCACTCAGAAGGTTCTCTCAGAAACTGGAGAAGCCAGAGAGACAGAGCTGGCACAACTATAACTCTCAGCATAAAAGAAGACTGAGTTGTTTTGCTGTGAATATCAGATTCACAGCGTGAGATCTCAAGCTCTAGACATGAGAACCAGAAAAACCCTTAATGCTATTGCCTGGTCTGCTCTCATTTTTATGGGGCTGAGGGGCAGGAGTATTTACGCTTGAGCTTGTCATTTCTTGGAAAGAAAGGAAAAATTTCTGCTTATTTGCTCTTTCAACATAAATGCATCTGAAGGAGTGAGGGGCATGAAAGACTTCACATTTAAAAATATTTTTCTTGTGTTTAAACAAAAAAAGTATTATGAAATCTGTTTTGGTCAAACAAAGAAAATAGCTATAATCTTGAACAGCATGTGGCAGCTGGTGCTACACATATGAGTTTTTGGAAATTTTGTTAAAGCCAGAGTGTGTTGGTGTTTCCAGTGACTGCATAGACTTGGTAGTTATTGAATATTCATTGTGGTTTGATGGAATTGAGCAGTGAGTCCTGCGCTAATGAGCATCTTGGGATTGCGTTTAAGAGTTAAACTGATGTACTGGAAATTCAGATTGTATCAGCTCACCTGGGGAACTTTGCCCTCGGAATATCCTCAGAAAGGTAAGCAGTATTGCCAAACCCTAACATTAAAAAATCATCAGTCATGCCTCAAAAAACCATGAGATTGACTTTAAAAATAGTATTTGGGTATTATTTCCTTTCTGACTTTTGAGACTTTAGCTCATGTTTTCAAGCCTTTCTCTGCAACCCTGAGGGCTAGAAACTTATCTTAAAAACACAACAAAAACAAGAAACTGAGTTTTTAATGCAGTCATGCTATTCCAGGAGTTTGGACTTTAAGAAAAATACCAAACATTATAGGAGTCATGATAAAATCATGAGTTGGAAAGAATTACTTCACATCACTGAAATATGACTTGGAGATCAAATAGTTTGGGATATTCTCTGAGGGTGTGAATAGCTGCTACTTGACATCTGCAGAACAAACTTACTTTGCCAGGTAGCTATTCTGTTAGCATCGATGGTTCTTGCTCACTTAATCTTAGGTGGGTGCATTGTTTTTCAGATATTACTTTCGCAGTAAAACTAGTCTGTCTCCTCCCCCAAAATTGTTTCTAGCTGTCATTCTACATGTTTGATATTTCTGGAAATGTGTATTGGCACACAATCTTTTCCAGAATTGTGGAAGGTTCATTTGAGCCACTTTGAAATAGATTATACAATTGACAACCACTTGACTTTTTGGTAGTAAGTCTCCCTAAATGACTTATACCTTGGAATTCTGTGGACGAGGATGTGTAGCTCTCACCTGCTAAAAGTGACTATTTTTAGCTTCCTCTTTCCCAAGCTCCCTGATATGCAGAATATCACTTTGAAGTTATAAGTTATCATAATTTAATATTTGAAGATGCACCCTTGCCTAGACCTCCTTACAATTCACACTTGCTGAGAGTTAGGTCATGTCTACACTTACCAAGGATCGATGCTGCTGCGATCGATGCATCGGCGGTTGATTTAGCAGGTCTAGTGAAGACCTGCTAAATCGACTGCAGAGTGCTCTCTGGTTGACTCCAGTATTCCACCAGAACAAGAAGAGTAAGGTAAGTTGACGGGAGAGCATCTCCCGTAGATGCAGTGTGGTGTAGACACCCAGTAAGTCGACCTAAGCTACGTCGACTTCAGTTACGTTATTCACGTAGGTGGAGTAGCGTAACTTAGGTTGACTTACCCTGTTAGTGTAGACAAGGCCTTAGTGGAATCTGTTCTGCTAATGGGGATGTAGCTATACTAGATTTCTCATCATAAGTGTGTACACAGTTCCTCAGCTATCTTTCAAGCCTGTGTGTGTCTTCATATTGCCTTTTACCCCAACTTATCATTGTGTCTGTAGTTTTGCTGCTGCTCGAGTGTAGTGGTAACATAGATTTGCCATTATGAATTTTCTCAGCTATCATAAAGCAGGTCATTTTTGCAAATATCCAAGATACTTTATCTTTGTGAAACCCAAAGAGCAAGAACTGCAGGTGGGCCATGTTTGCTGCTCTCTTTCCTCCCACCCAAGAACAGCCTTCATTATTGCATATTAATAGTCATTTTTAGCTATATTTTTTACCAATAATATTGACTTTTTTTTCCTTCAATCATTCTTATGTCTCTGATAGCCCTAAAGATATCCCTCCTCTAATTTGTTATTGGGTTAAAGGTGTTGGATGGAACTCCTTGCAGAGTTTAATTGGCTTGAAGGGTAAAGTGAGTGATATGCTTTCTTCTTCATGGGCTGATCACATGGTCTCCATAGCATTCCCAGTACACCTCCAACATGACTTTCCTACATGGTAGTGGACACACCACTATTAGATTACTGGGCTAACTCTCTAGTATTTAAGTGGAAGTCTTTTATGTCATCTTAAAATATATTTTAAAATTGAAATAAAGCCAACTTCTCTAGGTGCTTTTATTTTAACAATTCACTCCTTTCCTCTCCAGGGTGCTTCAAGGTGACTGGTGTTTTTAGGGAGAAAGATGAAGTCTCTTATACTGTAACAGTAAATGAACTACCTCCACTCAGATTATAATTTAAGAATTCCTGTCCTGGAAAAGAGCAATGGGTCATCTAATCTGCAGTTGAGCCTCTAAAAATGGCAATGCCAAATGTTTCAGTGCAAGCTGCAATGTCTTCGTAATATATCTAGTTGTTCGCTAGTGAGCTATAGAGGGATTTCCTTCCTGACTTTAGCTGGTGAACAATTTAAACCCTAAAACAGAGATTCTCAAACTGTGATCAGTGGACCACCAGTGGTCCGCAAGCTCCATTCAAGTGGTCCGCGGATAGTTTCCTCTAAGGTGCGCGCCTGGGTGGCAGCACAGGAGAGAATAAAGGGGCACCCACCTAATTAGTGAAGACACGAAGGCATTGCTCCACTAATTAGGTGCCTCGACCCTGGAGAAGACGCACACGTAAGGTGAGGTGGTGGCCTTGGGGGGAATAGGAGGTAGCTGGGAGGTTGCAGTAGGGTGAGAAGAGGGGGTGGAGGGTATTTGGGACGTCCAGGGTTGCAGCAGACAGAGAAAGAGGCGACTTTCCCCAGCTCCAGGGCTGCTGCTGACGGGGAGAGACTGCCCTCCTTCCTAGCTCTGTGGCTGCTGTGGTTTTGGGGGGCCCCCCCTTCCAATCCCCAGCTCGGGGGCTGCAGCGGCGGGGACAGGAGAGGGAGAGACCCCCCCCCTCCTTCCCAGCCCTAGCTCGCAGGCTGTCGCAGCGGGAGAGAGAGGGCACATCCATTACATTAGAAAGGTAAGACTGCTGATGTTAAAATATGAGTTGTGTGCTTTTATTTGTCGAACAAAAAAAAATTTTTTTTTTTTTTTTTTTTTTATATAGCGCTTTTATCCAAAGCACTTTACAATAGTTAGCTAATGGTACAAACAACATTTGGAAAGCTCATTAAGTGGTCCATCGAGACCCTCAGCAGTTTTCAAGTGGTCCACGAAAAAGAAGTTTGAGAACCACTGCCCTAAAACATCCAAATTTGATGATCTGTAGGTTCTTTGTAAGAGCCTGATGTAAGTCTGGCAGATAGAATGTTGTATTTGGTTCTGGGCACTTTGAGTTCAGTAGTTGTCTGGAATTGGGGAAAAAGTAAAAAATGATGTGTGCCACAAGGATGATATGTTTCAGAAACATCGAAAGGGATGCAGGGGCAAGGTAAAGAATACATAAGTCTACAAATATTTGGAAGGGTATTGACAGAAAGGAGAGAGAGGAATTCAGTCTAGTGCAAATGTGTACAATTAGGAGTAATGAGATGAAAAAGCTTACCTTCGCTGCCAAAAAGGTGTATTTTTTTTTTTTTGTCAAGATAGCTATTGATGTAAAATCCTAGTGGAGACAAGGACCTGTAGTGTTTACCTTAGGCCTGGTCTACACTACGAGTTTAGGTCGAATTTAGCAGCGTTAAATCAAATTAACCCTGCACCCGTCCACACAACGAATCCATTTACTTTGACATAAAGGGTTCTTAAAATCAATTTCTGTACTTCTCCCCGACGAGGGGAGTAGTGCCGAAATCAACATTGCCATTTCGAATTAGGGTTAGTGTGGGCACAATTCGACGGTATTGGCCTCCGGGAGCTATCCCACAGTGCACCATTGTGACCGCTCTGGACAGCAATCTGAACTTGGATGCACTGGCCAGGTAGACAGGAAAAGCCCTGCGAACTTTTGAATTTCATTTCCTGTTTGCCCAGCATGGAGAGCACAGGTGACCACGCAGAGCTCCTCAGCACAGGTAAGCATGCAGTCTGAGAATCGAAAAAGAGCACCAGCATGGACCGTACAGGAGGTACTGGATCTGATCGCTGTATGGGGAGAGGATTCCGTGCTAGCAGAACTACGTTCCAAAAGATGAAATGCCAAAACATTTGAAAAAATCTCCAAGGGCATGATGGAGAGAGGCCACAATAGGGACTCAGATCAGTGCCGCCTGAAAGTTAAGGAGCTCAGACAAGCGTACCAGAAAACCAAAGAAACAAATGGAAGGTCTGGGGCAGAGCCACAGACATGCCGCTTCTATGCTGAGCTGCATGCAATTCTAGGGGAGGCCGCCACCACTACCCCACCCCGGACGGTGGATTCCGAGGAGGGGGTACTCTCAGCCGTGCCTGAGGATTTTGCGGACCGGGAAGATGAGGAGGAGGAGGACGACGACGAGCTTGCGGAGAGCACACAGCACTCCGTTCTCCCCAACAGCCAGGATCTTTTTCTCAGCCTCACTGAAGTACCCTCCCAACCCTCCCAAGGTGGTATCCCAGACAATGAAGCCATGGAAGGGACCTCTGGTGAGTGTACCTTTTGTATATATAAAACATGGTTTAAAAGCAATAGTTTTTTAATGATTAATTTGCCCTGAGGACTTGGGATGCATTCACGGCCAGTACGGCTACTGGAAAAGTCTGTTAACGTGTCTGGGGATGGAGCGGAAATCCTCCAGGGACATCTCCATGAAGCTCTCCTGGAGGTACTCCAAAAGCCTTTCCACAAGGTTTCTGGGCAATGCAGCTTTATTCCGTCCTCCATGGTAGGACACTTGACCACGCCATGCTAGTAGCAAGTAATCTGGTATCATTGCATGACAAAGCCTGGCAGCGTATGGTCCCGATGTTTGCTGGCATTCAAGCAACATCCGTTCTTTATCTCGCTGTGTTATCCTCAGGAGAGTGATATCGTTCATGGTAACCTGGTTGAAATACGGGAATTTAATTAAGGGGACAGAGGTGGCCGTTCCTACTGGGCTGTTTGCCTGTGGCTGAAAAGAAATCCTTCCCTGCAGTTAGCCAAGCGGTGGGGGGGGTGGGTGTGCGCATTGGCGCTGCGCTTTTCGCGTTTGGCTAGCAGGGCTCTTCCCTGATACCAGCCATGCGGTGGGGGGAGGGGTAAAGCGATCATCCCACAGAATTGGATATGGGGGGGGGGTTAGTTTGGTTTCTGCTGCTGCACGTTAACATTGCAGCACTCAACGGGCTTTGCTTGGTATGGGAAAGGAGGGCGCTGCTTTTATGAAGGTTGCAGAAGCCGAAAGACAACGGCTTACCATGGCCGCATGCAAGCCGAATTCTGTTGCCCGGCCCTGCGTCTGTGATCTCTAACACCAAAGCCGCAGGCACTCAATATAAGATGCAAAATGCGACCTTGTACCGAAATCACATGTGCTATGTAATGTGAATAGTGTTGTTCACCGTGAAAGAGTATAAGCATTGTTCTGTAAAATGTATCTTTTTAAATACTTCTCTCCCTTTTTTCCCTCCCGCAGCTGCAAATTTTTCAAGCCTCCCTCCTCCGTCCCGAAGGCTATCTCAGATAAGGCGGTGGAAAAAAATGCACACGAGACGACATGTTCTCAGAAATCATGCAGTCGACCCGCGATGAAAGAGCTCATCTGAATGAGTGGAAGGACACGGTATCAAAGTACAGGAAAGCTGCCAATGAATGTGAGGACAGGAGGGATGAACGTGAAGAGAGGAGGGACGCTCGAGATGAGAGGTGGCGGCAGGAAGATCAGAGGAGGCAGGATGCAATGCTGGGGCTGCTGCGTGATCAAACGGACATGCTCCGGCGTTTGGTGGAGCTTCAGGAACTGCAGCAGGGTCACAGAGTGCCGCTCCAGCCCCTGTATAACCGCCCTCCCCAAGTTCCATAACCTCCTCACCCAGACGCCCAAGAACGCAGGCGGGGGGGGGGCTCCGTGCACCCTGCCACTCCACCCCAGTGGACAGCCCAAGCAAAAGGCTGTCATTATTTTGAACTTTTTGAAGTGGCCTTTTCCTCCCCTCCTCCCAAACCCCACCCGGCTACCTTGTCAGTTCTCTCCCTATGTTTATAATCAATTAATAAAGAGTACATGATTTTTAAATGATAGTGACTTTATTTCTTTTGAAAGCAAGCTTTGATCAAAGGGGGAGGGCGGGTTGCTTACAGGGAATGAGTCAATCAAGGGGGTGGGTTTTCATCAACGAGAAACAAACAGAACTTTCACACCGTAGCCTGGCCAGTCATGAAACTGGTTTTCAACGCTTCTGTGATGCGCAGCGCTTCCTGGTATGCTCTTCTAATCGCCCTGGTGTCTGGGTGCGTGTAATCAGCAGCCAGGCGATTTGCCTCAACCTCCCACCCCGCCATAAAGATCTCCCCCTTACTCTCACAGCGATTGTGGAGCACACAGCAAGCTGCAATAACAATAGGAATATTAGTTTGGCTGAGATCTGAGCAAGTCAGTAAAGTGCGCCTGCGACCCTTTCAACGTCCAAATGCACATTCTACCACCATTCTGCACTTGCTTAGCCTGTAGTTGAACTGCTCCTGACTCCTGTCCAGGCTGCCTGTGTATGGCTTCATGAGCCATGGCATTCAGGGGTAGGCTGGGTCCCCAAGGAGAACTATAGGCATGTCAATATCCCCAATGGTTATTTTCTGGTCTGGGAAGTAAATCCCTTGCTGCAGCCGTTTAAACAGATTAGTGTCCCTGAAGACGCGAGCGTCATGAACCTTTCCCGGCCATCCCATGTTGATGTTGGTGAAACGTCCCTTGTGATCCACCAGTGCTTGCAGCACCATTGAAAAGTACCTCTTGCGGTTTATGTATTAGCTGCCCTGGTGCTCCAGTGCCAAGATAGGGATATGGGTTCCATCTATCGCCCCACCACAGTTAGGGAATCCCATTGCAGCAAAGTCATCTGCTATGACCTGCACATTTCCCAGAGTCACTACCTTTGGTAGCAGCAGCTCAGTGATTGCTTTGGCTACTTGCATCACAGCAGCCCCCACAATAGATTTGCCCACTCCAAATTGATTCCTGACTGACCGGTAGCTGTCTGGCGTTGCAGGCTTCCACAGGGCTATCGCCACTTGCTTCTCAACTGTGAGGGCTGCTCTCATCTTGGTATTCTGGCGCTTCAAGGCAGGGGAAAGCAAGTCACAAAGTTCCATGAAAGTGCCCTTACCCATGCGAAAGTTTCGCAGCCACTGGGAATCGTCCCACACCTGCAACGCTATGCGGTCCCACCAGTCTGTGCTTGTTTCCCGGGCCCAGAATCGCCGTTCCACAGCTAGAACCTGCCCCATTAACATCATGATCTCCAAAGCGCCGGGGCCCGCAGTTTGAGAGAATTCTGTGTCCATGTCCATGTTCTCATCACTCTCGTCGCCACGCTGCCATCGCTGCCTCCTCCTCGCCTGGTTTTTCAGGTTTTGGTTCAGCATAGACTGCACGATAGTGCGCGAGGTGTTTACAATGTTCATGACTGCTGTCTTGAGCTGAGCGGGCTCCATGCTTGCCCATGGTATGGCGTCTGCACAGTTCACCCAGGAAAAAAGGCGTGAAACGGTTGTCTGTCGTTGCTTTCACAGAGGGAGGGAGGGAGAGGGGGGCCTGACGACATGTACGCAGAACCACCCACAACAATGTTTTTTGCCCCATCAGGCATTGGGATTTCAACCCAGAATTCCAATGGACGGGGGAGACTGCGGGAACTATGGGATAGCTACCCACAGTGCAACACTCCGGAAGTCGACGCTAGCCTCGGTACATGGACGCGCACCGCCGAATTAATGTGCTTACTGTGGCTGCATGCACTCGACTTTATACAATCTGTTGCCAAAAATCGAATTCTGTAAAATCGGCGTAATCCCGTAGTGTAAACGTACCCTTAGTGTGGCTGATCAAGGTTAATCCTGTATTCCCACCTGAAGTTTTCCTCAACTAGCCACACTGAGGTAAAGACTACAGGGCTTTGTCTCCACTAGGATTTTACATCAATAGCTATTCCATTTTACATGAGGACAGCCATCTTAGTGTAAAAACATCAACAAAAAACAACTTTTTTGCTTCCCCCACATCCCCAGTCTCTTCACCTCAGCATCACTCCCCTTGACCTCTTCTCCCCTTCAGCATCCTCTGTCCCTTTAGCTCAGGGGTGGGCAAACTTTTTGGCCTGAGGGCCACATTGGAGTTCTGAAACTGTATGGAAGGCTGGGTAGGGAAGGCTGTGCCTCCCCAAACAGCCTGCCCCCTGCCTCCTATCCGCCCACTTCCCACCCCCGACTGCCCCCCTCAGATCCCCCCACCCATCCAACCCCCCGCCCGGCTCCTTGTCCCCTGACCGCCCCCTCCTGGGACCCCCCACCCCTAACCGCCCCCCCGGGACCCCACCCCTTATCCAACCCCCCTGTTCCCTGATTGCCCCCACCCCTTGACAGGCCTCCTGGGACTCCCATGCCTATCCAACCGCCCCCTGTCCCCTGACTGCCCTCCAGGACCCCCTGCCCCTTATCCAACCTCCCCACCCGCTCCTGGGACCCCCTGCCCCCATCCAACCACCCTGTTCCCCGTCCTCTGACTGCCTCCCAGGACCCCCCTCCCCTTATCCAACCCCCCCTCCCTGCCCCCTCCCATGACCCCCTGACCCCTATCCAACACCCCCTGTCCCTTGACTGCCCCCCAGGACCCTCTGCCCCTTATCCAATCTCCCTGCCCCCTTACCATGCCACTCAGAGCACCAGGACTGGCAGCCGTGCCGCCCAGCCAGAGCCAGCCACGCCGCCACACTGCCCGGCAGGAGCTCGCAGCCCCCCTGCCCAGAGCGCTGGCGGCACGGTAAGCTGAGGCTGTGGGTGAGGGGGGACAGCAGGGGAGGGGCCGGGGGCTAGCCTCCCCGGCCAGGAGCTCAGGGGCCGGGCAGGAGGGTCCTGTGAGTTGGATGTGGGCCATGGCCGCAATTTGCCCACCTCTGCTTTAGCTGATGCCCTCATATCTAAACCCACCACATAAATAAATAGTGGAACTGATGTGTTTGCTGCCATCACATTGTTCATTCTGCTTGTGTGTTCCACCTTTTTCTGCACCCTTTGCCTGTCTTATCTATGTTGTTCCACGGGCTAACTTTGCCTTTTGTCTTCTCCATGTGTGCCTTGAAGGAAAGAGTGCAGTCTAGCATCACTTCAAGGTAGACAGGTTTCCAGAAGTGGGCAAGTGATCCCCACATTTCAGATGATGATGAGTTGCCTATTGGCCTCACAATTCCGAAAATGGAGGAGATTCACTTTTGTTTTTCTGGGTTTGCACAAAATTGATTCTTGGTGTAATAGACTGAGGCCTGGTCCACACTAACCCCCCAATTCGAACTAAGGTACGCAAATTCAGCTACGTTAATAACGTAGCTGAATTCGACATACCTTAGTTCGAACTTACCGCGGTTCAGACGCGGTCCACACGCGGCAGGCAGGCTCCCCGTCGACTCCGCGGTACTCCTCTCGCTGAGCTGGAGTACCGCAGTCGACGGCGAGCACTTCCTGGTTCGACTTATCGCGTCCAGACCAGACGCGATAAGTCGAACCCGGAACTTCGATCCCCAGCCGCCGAACTAGCGGCTGGGTGTAGACCAGCCCTGAGAGCCCCAGACAGTGCCAGTGTTAACATAGCTTCAAGCTGGGCAAGATCTTGGCTTGGGCAGCAATGCATAGTTCATCAGCATAGATAAAACTTCTTGTGCCAAGATGGATTTGTTGATCATTCACCTAGGTGTTGAAAAGTATTGGCGAGAGTACACTCCTTTATGGTTTCAGTGAGTGCTAATTTAGATGCTACTGATGATAGTTTTGATGTGAACATTAACTATTTCACTTCTTAGCAAAGCATGTAAGAAAGGAGGAAGTGTTATATTTATGAAGAGCTACACTTGTTTCCTAAAATGGGGAGTTGAAATGGATTGGAGATCTGCCAGTTAACTTGTGTAGGCCTCTAACATGGCTGAGATTTAGAGGGGCACAGTTGGTTTCATTTTCCTGAGGGGTTTCCCTCCGAAAAACTTGGGAAAAACTGGAGTATAGTTAGGGCCCTTCATTTAACAATGGCTGAAGTGTTGAATGCCTTTTTTGTTTCAATTTCCACCAAAAAAGTTAACAGTGATCGGATGACTGACATAGTGAAACATCAGTGTAAACAGGATTGGATCTGAGGCTAAAATAGAAAAAGAACAATTTAAGAATCCCTTAGACAAGTTACATGTCTTCAAGTCAGCAGGGCCTGATGAAATGCATCCGAGAATACTTATGGAACTGGCTGAAGAGATCTCTGAGCCATTACAGCTCGTGGAGGACGAGAGGGACACTAGAGGACTGGAAAAGGGCAAATATAGTACCTATCTGTAAAAAGCGGAATAAGGACAACCTAGTGAATTATAGACCAGTCATCTTAACGTTGGTACCCGATAAGATAATGGAGCAAATAATCAATTTGTGAGCACCTAGAGGAAAATAAGGTAATAAGTAACAGTCAACATGGATTTGTCATGAACAAATCGTGTCAAACCCAACTAATGTCATTCTCTGACAGGATAGCGCCTTGTGGATGGGGGGAAGCAGTCGATATGATACATCTCAACTTTAGTAAGGCTTTTGATACTGACTCACATGAGCTCAAACAACCTAGAGAAATATAGCCTAGACTAATCTACTATAAGGTGGGTGCACAACTAGCTGGAAAAAACCCTACTCAGAGAGGAGTTATCAATGGTTCAAAATCGAGCTGGAAGAGCATATTGAGTGGGGTCCTGCAGAGATCTGTCCTGAGTCCGGTTCTATTGAATATCTTCATAAACAATATAGATAATGGCATAGAAAATACATTTATAAAGTTTGCAGACGAGACCAAGCTGGGAGGGATTGCAAGCACTTTGGAGGATAGAATTATAATTCAGAGTGATCATGATAAACTGGAGAAATGGTCTGAGTTAAGCAGGATGAAATTCAGTAAGGACAAATGCAAAGTACTGCACTTAGGAAGGAATAATCCATTGCACAAATACAAAATGGGAAATGACTGTCGAGGAAGGAGTACTGCAGAAAAGGATCTGAGGGTTATAGTGGATCACAAACTGAATATGAGTCAACAATGTAAAACTGGCACGTGCGCGCCTCCCCCCCCCCCCCCCCCCCCCCCAAAAAAACACCACAAAACAAAACAAACCATCATTCTGGGATGTATTAGCAGGAGTGCTGTAAGCAAGACGGGAGAAGTAATTCTTCCACTGTACTTAGCACTGATAAGGCCTCAACTGGAATACTGTGTCCAATTCTGGGCACCACACTTCGGGGAAAGATGTGGACAAATTGGAGGAAGTCCAGAGGAGAGCAACAAAAGTGATTAAAGGTCTAGAAAACATGACCTACAAGGAAAGATGGGGGGGGAAATGGGTTTATTTAGTCTGGAGAAGAGAAGGCTGAGGAGGGACATAAGACTTCAAGTACGTAAAAGGTTGTTATAAAGAGCAGGGTGACAAATTGTTCTCCTTAACCACTGAGGACAGGACAAGATGTAATGGGCTTAAATTGTAGCAAGGGAGATTTATGTTAGACATCAGGAAAAATGTCCCAACTGTCAGGGTAGTTAAGCACTGGAACAAATTACCTAGGGAGGTTGTGGAATCTCCATCTTTGGAGGTTTTTAAGAGCAGGTTAGACAGACACCTGTCAGGGATGGTCTAGATAATATTTAATCCTGCCTTGAGTGTATGGGACTGGACTAGAAGACGTCACAAGGTCCCTTTCAGTCCTATGATTATTGATATTTACTGATTTCCCCTTAGCCCTTCAATCCAGAAAGTTAAATAAAAATCACAGGCCCATCCACTTCTTTTGCACAGTGGGGAGGGAGCAAGACAGTCAGGGAGCCAGATTCTGGCAACTAAGACTGCCCAACTGCTGCAAGAAGTGGAAGGCTGCACCCCATCAGCAGTGACTTCCCATGGCAGACAGAACCCCCTCCTGACCTCAGCCCTTTTAATGCAGGAGTGGATGGGGCCACTCTGAAGGACTTGGATCAGGAAGGGACTCTGTTTGGCAGGGGAAGTGGACAGGGCTCTATGGGGTGGTCTCAGCTGCCAGGAATAGGCCCCTGGCCCAACTTGTTACCCTACTGCGCAGCTACAGCAGCCCCCAACCTGCAGTTACCCTTCTCTGCAAGCAGGAGCTGAAGGCACAGAGCCCTGTCCTTTTCCCCTGCTGGACTGAGCCTGCACAGGGGAAGCAGGCAGGGCTGCGCTAAAGGGCCAGCAGGGTCAGGAGGGGGCTCTGTCTAACAACGGTTCCAGTGCTCAGTGGCTGCAGCTTTCCACTCCCCTCCTGACTGGCCTTTTAGCATGGCCCCATCCGCTTTCTCTGAACAGTGGCGGAGAGAGATGGGAAGGAGTTGTGTCCTGGCAGCTGAGACCAGCGAGCTGCTGCAGGGAGCGGAAGACTTCCTCTGCTGCCAGATGGTTATTACACTTCCACGCCCACTGCCCTTTGGTTTTGCTTTTTACCAATTTTCTCCCATTTTTAAATTTTTTAAATAAAAACCCACCAGTTCCTGGGGAATTTTAAACAAAAACTGAAAAGGAAGGGCCTTAAGTATAGTAAGTTTCAACTCCTTCCCCCGGCCGGTTAGTTTCTCTTTTGCTGCTGTTAAATCCTTACAAACATCAAAAGGAATGCAGAGAAACCCTTATAAAAATTACAGGAATTTCAAAAATTCCTTTTTAAAGGCAACTCAATAAACTGGTTTGTTTATTTAAATTAGTCAATTTAAAAATAATCAGTTTGACAGTGGTCCTTTGAAATAACATAAGTGATCTGACTTGGATATTCATAAACAAAAAATGTAGGTTTACTGTGCTGTTTATACTTTGTCTTTTTAAAAGGTATGAGTTAGGACCAGAATGTCAACAGCAGCACATTTTTATCACTGATTATCAGTTCTCTAGCTTTTGTACATCTTACTCACTCTTTTAATGTTTCTTTAATGTAGTTACTTGTCATTTCCTGTAAATAAAATAGCATATGAGCAGTTGCATGTGGTGTGGAAAATGATTCAAGCTGGGTGGCCCCTTAAACTGATGACATGGTAGATCATTTGGATGAAAGCTAGCAGTTTCCTTGGAGAAAGCATGATTCTTATGGTCTTAATTTGCTAAACCTAATGGAACAAAGACTAACTTCCTTGATGCCAGAGATGTTTCAACTTGGAATCCATTCTCCACCTCCTCCTCACACTGTCCACAGCGCACTGGGAAGCTCCACCCTTACTATACTTCTAGCAATAGTAGCTAGATAGAGCATAAAATGTATTTTCTCAGTGACGACTCCTCTTGCTCCTGGAGTGAAGCTTTTCCTATTGGTTCCCAGTCATGTGAGTAATAATCACATGGAATGACTTGTGCTGGGAGTGGAATTCTAAGACTGCTTGTGTCTAGCAGTTCCTTTTGCTTGCTGTTGAGCACAGTATGATCCTGGGAACGGTTCTACTACAGTCCAACAGTTATGGCAAAGAGGAGAACCTGCTTTGCTGTCTCTGCAATGAAGCCTCTGATTCTGGTTTATCTGATTTCACAGGTATGGTGCATGGAAATGCTGCACAGCACCCCTTCATGCCTATGTTGCTAGGTACACTGAATAGAGGACTTGAAAGGGAACAAAAGTCTCTTTCTTCCTTGTAGTACAAGATCAGTTATAGGAAGCCTGAGGATTTCTGTTTTTGTAAAGTTTTTTTAGAGGATCATTAAAACTTGTCATATTGAACAGTTATACAGATTTTATTTCAGAGGAGGAGAGAACTTTAGTGTTTGGTCTGATTCTAAAATATCAGGTTTAGGACTTTCTTTTAACTTTCTGTTCAGTCTTGTGCCGGACGAGAAGTAACAGTAGCATGGGGAAAAAGTACCTTGCAAATTGGCTGAACGGGAAAGTGAGTGTGCCAGGAAGGGAGTAAATTCTGTAGTGGGAACAAAGAACAGGAAGAGGAAAGGGATGGATGAGACACAACCTTTTTCCTTGATCAAAAATGATGTAATTAGTGTGTAAGAGAAGTGATTTTCTAGATTGTAAATCTTCACTCTGGGGGAGACTAATGCAGTAGTACCATAACAATTATTTTATGATGCAGCTTAAAATTAAAAGGATCTAGAGTTTAAAAACTAGACGTTTCTAGTTTGGTGCCCTACCGTGGATCTAAATGTAGGGCTTATGAAGTATTCACTCTACGGGGTTATTATACATAAATGTCATTGTTTCCTTGATGAGTTAGACAATCAACATACGTAAATATAGCTTTTTCCATCTAGCAATTTTTTTCTTTTTTCCTGCCCCTTATTCCTCCCAAAAATAAGGCTCCTGTGTGCCTAAATCACTTTTGAAAATGGGGTTAAGTCTCATAAGTCCCTCAGGTGCTTTTGAATATTTTACCCCTAACGTCACTGACTGTTGAGAGTTACTCTTCAAATGTCAAACCATTTACTTTAGTTTTGCTTTTTTTGGTATGTAATACTTCTCTTATGAACATGCACAGACCTCCTAAGCATTCAAAAGGAAGTAGTGGTAGTCCCACATCTGCTTTGAATTCCTATTGGCGACTCAGTGTAGTACCACAAATGGTTTAATGTGGGTAGTGTTGCTCAAGGCTATGGAATCAGCAGCAGGTGGCATACCTACTGCCGCCTTTGGTCTGGGCTTTCCCTCTGGTTACAGTATCCTCTGCTGAGCTGCATGTGGGCAGGCTAGAAGATCTTGACTGGTTGTGGTGCTTGATTCAGCAGCATTACTAACTGAATTGATATTCTGCTCCTGCTATGAAGTTAACAACTAGATTCATAGTAACTGATTATACATCTGCTATAGCCGTACCTGAAGTATGGGCTGGGTGCTCATTGCATTAGCCACCATGGCTTGAATTGAAATACTTGTATTTTTTATCTAAAACTATATTTGATTGTAAAAGAAAACCGTGTGTGTACTTTTTTTAAAATCTCTGACTTTAAAGCAAATGCATAATTGAAACCAGGAAGACATTTGCACCCTGGTTAATGTAAACTTGAGGCCAAAAGTACAAATGTCTTTAAAGAGAGTAAAAAGAACAGGAGTACTTGTGGCACCTTAGAGACTAACAAATTTGTTAGTCTCTAAGGTGCCACAAGTACTCCTGTTCTTTTAACTTTAACAGACTAACACAGCTGCTACTCTGAAACCTTTAAAGAGAGTGCAAGCTCTCGTCACACACTTGCAGCATTTCTGCTCCTTTAAGGGAGGAGGACAGTCTGGTTTCTAAAGTAGAGAGCGCTGGGAGTCAGGAGACTTCCTTTGTCTCAGGCTTGGTGTGTGACCTTGCCCAAGGCACTGAAAGACTTGGAATGGCTTTGATGGAAGGCACTACAAAAGTGTAAAGAATGTATTATTTAATTACTATTTATTTTTGCTCCATAAAGACAGCTGCTTCTAGGAATTGGTGCTCCTATCTGTTGCCACTAAAACAGTTCAGTGCTAATTATTTGACATGTGTATATACATGCCCAGCTAGAAGAAGCTGTGCTGGGATACGGGCACTTGTGCTATAATTTATCCACTGGGATTTTCTCATGTTGTCTTGTGATACCAGTGTAGTACTTTAGTATTCTCTAAAACCAATTGGTATTGATAAGATGACAGCAATCCATGTACAAAAACTGTTGCGCATACCTGCAGTAAAACATTAGGAATGAAAATATCACTAGCTTAATACCTAACTGCAGGTTTATTTGTTGCTAGTTGAGCTTATAACTTTGAGCCCGATGAGCTCTGCTGGTGCATGTGATAACTTTTTGGTTAGGCCTGGAATGTAGGTTATTCACCATACACAAGATCAGCAGGTTATGCTGGCAAATCACATAACTTCTGTGAGACCTCAAATACAGATCTAGTCACTCCAGACACAAGTTTACAGTCCCCCTGAGAAGCACGTTTGTGATTTCATGATAGTTATAAACTCTGCCAGCATAACCAACAGAGTATGAGTGCTGCTAAGTGCTATTCATGAGTGCTGCTAAGAAAAACGTTTGATAAATTAACAATCGCAACCTGTTCTGTCATGTTTGTTACAGTAGCATGAAAATGTAGGGGTCGGGGGAGGGGAGAAGGAGTAAAGTGGAAAAATGGAATGGATATCGCAGGAAAATCCCTAAATTTTGGTTTCCTGGCACTGAGTCTTGGCCTCCTCTGAATCCATGCCAAATGTTTGCCTGCTGCTTGGACCAAGCCCAGGTCCGCCCTTCCCTGTTTGTTTCTCACTGGCTTCCCCTTGTCCCCATCCTGTATCACATTTAAGCTCTCTGTCCCTTTTCAAGGCTCTGCGCAGACTAGCTTCTGCTTTTGGGTGTGTCTCACTCTTTTTGCTGCCTCATTCTTCCCATGTTACTCAGTTAACTGTCTCCTTCATGCCTTATTCCATCCTGTCTCTGAATCCCTAACACACTAATTTAAAAAGAAAAAATCAAAATTGTTGCATTAAATGCTAGTGTAGTCCCAAGCTTGTCTCTGGGAATATTTGTATCATTTTAAGCTTCATAAAGCGGTTGATCTTCATGGAGATATGCCATTTGATGTCAGTATTCATTAATGTTTCTGGCCACTCTTTCCAGTTCAGCTTCCCTAAAGAGGAGGGAAAAAATGTGTAAAATGATCATATGAAACATTTATTTCTCATCAATCTTACCCTCACTTCATCTTTAGAAACTTGTATGTTCCTTTCTCTTGTGGAAAAACTTTCAAAAGGTAGGGATGAGTTTGAAGAAGGGCTGATGAAATTCAGTTTCAACACAAGTTACTATATATTTTCATATTTGTTTATAACAACCTCGATATCCTCTGGTCACACAGGCTGTTTTTCTGATGCCTGGATTGATATACAACATCCATTCTTGAAAAATCCATACTTCCTGTTCTATGCAGTGCTCACAAAGTTGCAGCAACAGCAACACTGTTGTGTGTGAGTTGGATTTTGACATTCACAGCTGTTGTACATAGAGTAAATTCCCTCCTCTCACTTTTTTTGTCCAGAGGCCCTTCACCGCCCCTATGGTTGTGATGTTGAACCCCAGGCACTGAATGAAGCCATCAGGTGGAGCTCTAAGGAGAACCTGCTTGGAACCACTGAGAGCGATCCCAATCTTTTTGTTGCACTTTATGATTTTGTAGCAAGCGGCGACAACACACTCAGCATCACCAAAGGTAAGGCGTGCTGTACCCTTTCAACATCTTCATGTGGCTCCAGTTTGTTCTCATCAAGGTGTTGATTCACAGACCTGTGATAGCTGAGATGGTAGCACGTACCTGTCCAAACAGCCCTAAATTAGAGGGAAAGCATGACTCACATCGATTGTTGTTTCTCTGCCGCTCTACAAGGGGAAAGGTATTTCACACTAAGGCTGTGTCTACACTTAAGCCACTGCCAACGGCACAGTTGCAACACTGCAGCTATGCCACTGTAGCACTTCGGTGTAGAACTCACTACAGCAACAGGAGGGGTTCTCCCATCACTGTAGTTAATCCAACTCCCTGAGAGGCGGTAGATAGAAGAATTCTTCCACTGACATATCAGTTTAGCACTGTCTATGCTGGGGGTTAGGCTGCCACTTAGGGATGTGGATTTTTCACACCCCTGAGTAATGTAGCTGGGTGAACCTAACTTTATAGTGTAGACCTGGCATAAGATGGCAGCATTAACGTCTCCCTGCAAAACTATCGGTAGCTTCCTTCAGTGCTAAAGCTGTGGGTTTAACAATGAGAAAAGAATATACTAGAATCACTTGTCACTTCATTCCATCAGAGAGAGTGGAAGAAGTGAATGTAGCTGAAGTAGATTATGGTCTTTCATGAACTGCTGATAGGTAGATTGGTGCCTTGCTAGTAGGTGTTTTTTCTTTGACTTATGTAACAGGGACCCCTGCTGGAGAAATAACTTATTGCAGAGATTACTATCTGTAGATAGGTTTCAGAGTAGCAGCCGTGTTAGTCTGTATCCGCAAAAAGAACAGGAGTACTTGTGGCACCTTAAAGACTAACATTTATTTGAGCATAAGCTTTCGTGGGCTAAAACCCACTTCATCGGATGCATGCAGTGGAATCACTCTCGTTATAGTGTGTATGGTAACACCCATTGTTTCATGTTCTGTGTGTGTGTGTGTGTGTGTGTGTGTGTATATCTCTTCCTACTGTATTTTCCACTGCATGCATCCGATGAAGTGGGTTTTAGCCCACAAAAGTTTATGCTCAAATAAATTTGTTAGTCTCTAAGGTGCCACAAGTACTCCTGTTCTTTTTATCTGTAGATAGTACTCAGTTGGTGATCCAATGAGCATAATTATTACCATCCTAATACTCCAAAATCACCTGTGCTTAACCTTCCCATTGCAGTGTGAGACGTTTCATAATTTTTCTTCAGAAATAAGTAAACTCTCGGGTTAGGCCTATAGCACTGGTTTTCACTGCTAGTATCACTGCATGTCCTTCAGCCTTAGACAGGGCGTTGATTGAAGGGCAGTTAGCATAAGCCTGGGTGGTGCTGGGCATTAGTGACCAAACTAACTTGGCAGGTGGGAAGTTGATCCCGCACCTGCTCTGAAACTGTCAGCTTTCAAAACACTAGTTCTTCCCTGCTCCGGTCAGCAGCTGCTGATTTTACCAGTATCTCCATCCTCACAGAAAACTAATCCCAGCACCACTGCTGTCAACATGCACACAGATATTTTGGGAAAGTTCGGAGCTATTCTCTACATTGGGTGGCTGGCACAGAGGGCAGGTAACTGAACAGCCTGAGGAGCACTGCGTGGTAGGACTGTGATACTAGTTCTGAGATCTAGAATCTCATGGTCCTGCTGTGGTAATATGTGCAGGCTTCTTTATCTGTCTGTAGTGACACTTCTCAACTTTATCGCCCATATACAGATTTCACTGTCCTGCTGCCTCAACTCAATGGAAATCAAAGGCTTCTTTAAATATACCAAGGAAAATATCAGCTTGGAGGTTTCTTAGCACTATTGTCAATGGATGCCAGAAAAATGTATCTTGCTGTACAACGATTTTTAAAGGGGTTGGTTTTAAGTCCTCCAACCTGGAATGGGTCCTCAACCTCTTAGGAAAGAGTCAGCTCCCTGCTCCAGAAATCTAAACCAGAGGAAGCACTGGAACTGGTTGACACATGTGGAAATGTGGTTGCCTGTTAGTAAGTTTTAGCTGAGTATCCAAACTGGAGTAACTAGGGAATAGTGTCTTAGCTGTTCAGCTCCTCAAATTTGGAGGTTGTCAAAACTCTCTCTCTCCCCCCCCCCACGGCTCCTAAATCTAGGTTAAAAGCTCATGTGAGTCCACTTTCTGAATTTTACTTTTTATCTACTTAAAAATTACATGAAGCAGCTTGGGAATGTTGTATTAAAGGGTCTTTGCCAAAGACTTGTATTCTCTAGCTGCAAAGGCAGGCTTAGTTAACTAGTAGTATGTGTACTCAAAGAAGACTGACCTGATTTCAACTTGATTTCTCTTCTCCCCCCCCACCCCCTTGTCCCCATCTTCAGGTGAGAAGCTACGAGTCCTGGGTTACAACCAGAATGGTGAATGGAGTGAGGTATGTTCTAAGAATGGGCAGGGATGGGTGCCAAGCAACTATATCACACCAGTGAACAGCCTGGAGAAGCATTCCTGGTATCATGGGCCCGTGTCACGCAGTGCAGCAGAGTATCTGCTGAGCAGTCTCATCAATGGCAGCTTCCTGGTTCGTGAAAGTGAGAGCAGCCCAGGGCAGCTGTCCATCTCCCTCCGGTACGAGGGGCGTGTTTACCACTACAGGATCAATACCACCGCAGATGGAAAGGTAAGGCCTGCTCCAAGGAACACAATGGGAAGAGAAAATAGGGGATGTCTCGATTATCTTGTCTTGTACAAGTGAAAGGTGGAAAAAAAGGGAACGTCTGTCCACGCTATATTCCCTAATCCAAGAAATAACACTTTGGAAGAAATCTCGAGAATGCTGTTAATTGTCCTTGTTGAGTGGGTGACTGGAGAGCAGAATAGTGGTGGTTTGATGTAGTTACAGATCTATTTCAATTGGCCCTGGCAGGAACAGTCTGTATGTGAGAATAAGCAAGACTTTGCTAAACCAACAGTTGTTTGTCTTTGGCACAATTAGGGTGTGGTGCGTCATATCTGGGGGAGATTCCACTGGTCCTAAGGAGGTTGGAGACTGCACTTTACAATAGTTTTAATTTTAAAATTATGGAAAGCATAGGGGAGGTCATCAGACAAGCCGATCACTTCAGCGGCTGTACTTTCCCAACCTGCCTCTTACTGCAGATGTAAACCCTATGTATTGGCCTGTTCTATTTTCCTATCAAACTGAGAGCAAATTTATTTATGAATTCCCTTCATATTTATTTGAATGTTTTTACTGTCCAGTCTTCCACGATCACTGAAATATTTCAGATATCTACATAGTTAAATGGATTCTTGATCCTTTCTCATCAGGTGTATGTGACAGCCGAAAGCCGCTTCAACACATTAGCAGAGCTAGTTCACCATCATTCTACAGTGGCAGATGGACTGGTGACAACCTTGCATTACCCAGCACCCAAGTGCAATAAGCCCACAGTCTATGGAGTGTCCCCCATCCATGACAAGTGGGAGATGGAACGAACGGATATCACCATGAAGCACAAACTTGGGGGAGGGCAGTATGGTGAAGTGTACGTTGGTGTCTGGAAGAAATACAATCTCACGGTTGCTGTGAAAACACTAAAGGTGGGTTTTAAGACCACTGTGCACTCATTGTTTCATTAGAAGTGCATGTTTAGCCAACAGAAGAGTGCAGTGTTTGCTCTTACTTCTGGAATGTTTTGCACCTGCTAATGCCAAACGCATCAGGAAATTGAGTGGGGAAACCCTAACTCCTATGCTGACTATACAGTAGCCTGCAGGGAAGAAAGGTTAGCAACAACAAACTTTAAGCTCCGTGTGTGGCTTAAAAGCAGTTAGAATTCCCTAGTCGAGTCTATTCTCCATGGAGACTGAGTGTCCAAGGCAGGGCTATTGTAACAGCCACCTGGAAGAAGAAAACGGGTTATGGAGGCTTCTCAGAGAACTAGGGGTCAGGAAAACTTCTCCACCCCACTCCTGCCTCTGGGAAACTTCAGAACCCTCTCCCCCTACACACCCGTCATTTAAGTTCCAACATTGTGTAGTCTGATTCTTTAGTGGTTATTGACTTCCAATTAACACTCATTTAAAGAGCTGGGGGATTGTAAGATTCTAGTCCCAGAAGCAGGCAAAACAGAAACAAGGTTATTGAGTTCAATATCTGGTTGGGAACCCTGATATGCACAATAAAGGCACTCATGCTGAGGGCAAAGCAGAGCTTTCACCACTTGTATTAGCACAATTAGTAAAGAGACAAAAGCTCCAAACCACATACAAAGATAATAGTACTACAAAGTTAATGTTATATCTTGTACCATTCCTTGTATATATTCCCACACACTTCTTTGGGGATCTGGCAATGAAAGACAAAAAACCTGCTCTGTCCTTGGCATGTCAAGCAAATCCAATGGTCCAGGTCAACCGATGATGACGACACACATACCCCCTTACGTTGTGGTCTGCCCTGTTATAGGGCCTAGGACCTGTCATAAATATTCATTTGTGTGCCCAGCCTCCCATGTCCATATTTAACTTCCTTACCCTACGGGTGCCTTTTATCCTATAGCAGGGGTCGGCAACCTTTCAGAAATGGTTTTCCGAGTCTTCATCTTCATTTATTCACTCTGATTTAAGGTTTCGGTGCCAGTAATACATTTTAACGTTTTTAGAAGGTCTCTTTCTATAAGTCTATAATATATAACTAAACTATTGTTGTATGTAAAGTAAATAAGGTTTTTAAAAAATTAAGAAGCTTCATTTAAAATTAAATTAAAATGCAGAGCCCCCCAGACCGGTGGCCAGGACCCGGGCAGTGTGAGTGCCATAGGTTGCCTACCCCTGTCCTATAGGTTTGTATACATATGATTTTAATTTATTACCATATGCATCAATTTGTTGCCAAGGCAAGTTTGTAGCTAAGCATCTGCAATGATCCATTGTAAGATATCCAAACTTAGTATCAGTTCAGTGTTCCTGCGGTTACCTGGTATTGTTATGCACAAACTCTCCCTCCTCCTCCTTCCCCCAAACATGCTATTCCCAGTTCTGCAAAACGCAGAGTAATTGTCAGGCCATTTTTCTATGCCAGAGGTCATAGGCCTCAAAGCCTTATGGTAACTTATGCCATATGCTAACTGCGTAAGATAATATCTTAGAGGATACAGGCCTATAGGTTCCTTGTGTTACTGCTAAGTAAAATAAAATGCTAAAGCTAGCTCTATAGTCTACAACTGTAGCTGTCATCTTCCCAGGTGAGAACACTTTGGCAGGATTCCCTTGTATAACCCATCAAAACTACTCCTTAGTCAGAAGGATTGCTAATAATTGACCTCAGGCCCTCTTTCCCTCCAGAGACTTGAGCTCCTTAGCCTTTTTAGACTTGATGGACTAAAGAGCAAGAAATCACAAATTAAGCTTAAAGCTCCCAAGTGTCAGTGTAGATCAGTCACTAGGCTGATAAAGTTGCTTAACCATACTGCAGATGTCCAGTCAGCTGGGCCAGAGGTTATGGAGTCCTTTGATGTTGTTTTGTTCAAAGCCTGAGAAGCAGCACCTATGTTGGTCAGTCGTGGGTGGGGAAGAAATGGACATGCTTTTTTGCAAACACTAGTGCATTAATGAAACCAGAAATGAGAAACAGATGTAAAAGAATTTATCTCCAGTTCCTGTGTTGGAACAGTACAGTGTTAAAACAGACCTTAAAGTCATTAAGAGGGGTTTGCCTGTTTTCTTTTGTCCCATTTTTCCAGGAAGATACCATGGAAGTGGAGGAGTTCTTGAAAGAAGCTGCTGTGATGAAGGAAATCAAGCACCCAAATCTAGTGCAATTATTAGGTGAGTGAAGGAGTTTGATCTCTCTTTCTGTGCTTACTGTCTTAATTTCTATTTAAACTGAATCTTTGTTTAAAAACAGTGCAGGGCTGCCCAGAGGATTCAGGGGGCCTGGGGTCTTCGGCGGCAGGGGGCCCCCGCCGCCGAATTGCCGCCGAAGACCCGGCACTTCGGCAGCGGGTCCTGGGGCGGAAGGACCCCCCGCCGCGGGTCTTCAGGGCACTTCGGCGGCGGGTCCCGGAGCAGAAGGACCCCCTGCCGCCGAATTGCCGCCGAAGACCCAGAGCGGAAGAAGCTCCGGGGGCCCGGGCCCCACGAGAGTTTTCCGGGCCCCCCAGAGCGAATGAAGGACCCTGCTCCAGGGACCCCGAAAAACTCTCGTGGGGGCCCCTGCGGGGCCTGGGGCAAATTGCCCCACTTGCCCCCCCCCAGGCGGCCCTGGAACAGTGACAGCTGTCATATTATTGACCTGCTTTAGTCTATGCACTATTCTTGCAAAGTCGGGGTCTAGTCTGGGTTTAAGCTAACAGTACGCGCCAAAGTGTACACCAGTGGCAGTGGCATTCAAACTTGGCCTAATTGAAGGCCATTTTGACAACTTGCCTGGAGCTACGGGACACCCCAAATTTTAATCCAATACTTAATAGAGAACTGTGACATCTATTGACAGAGTCCAGCAGGCAATGCTACCTGGGTGCTTGGATCAAACTGCATACTCAGATCTGGCCGCTTCTTTGGATGGTGCCTATATTTAGACAGCATTGGTTTATGCTGTGGTACTCTGAGTTGCATTTGACCTAAGGATGACGTTTAGGCCTCTCTGGGTTTATAGTGTCCTCACCTTTGTGGTATGTGTACTCTTGGGGCACTAGACTGAAGTCCAAGTGCTTTAGCCATATAAGATATGTTTGACAACATACATTCCGAAGTTGGAGTTTTCTGTTCTGCGCGCACACACACACGCACTAGTGAAACCTGACCATGCATTATACAACTCTACATCTTTAGCATCCAGTCAAATTACACCTTGACCACAGCCATGTTAATGGACAGACTACTTTTTGGGTCTGTCAGATCAGCCTTACAAAATGTTACTTACCTGGACTGAAGTTTTTTTTATTAGTGCGATAGCCAAAAATACAGAGACAGTTAAAGTAATACAGTTATCACTGCACTGAGGGAGATGATATCATATCTAAAAGCACATATGATACTCTCATTCACACATGACACTGTCATTTATAGTCTTTGCCCAGTTACTTATATGAACAGAAAGACATTTATTGAAAAAAGCCCCACTGAATAGATTAAATATATGTATAACTAATAACAATACAAAGCAACCAAATCTCTACTGCTGTGGGAAAGGACTAATATGCATATCACCAAATAAATATTAGTGTGTTGTCCTCTAGGTTCAAATATAACAATTAGATAACTGCAGTGGGGAGGCAAAATGAAGAGATAAGCACATATTGAAGCAACACGTGAGTGGAAGAAATATGCAGGCTTTGCAGCTTGGCCATACCCAAGTTTTCCCACTGGAATGTGTATGGTAGGGTGATTACTGCTACATAGTCAGCATAGCTGTTAATTCTGTATGTGGAAAGATTCTCTATAGACATTAGATCCCAAATCTTCACTAGTGTATAGTCCCATCTGCTGCCGCACTTGGACTGTCACTACTTTTGGGAGCCAAGCTGTCAGCTAAGAGTAGGGCGAAAGGAAATAATGCTGGGAATGTGAAGAACTCCAGTAACGTCAATCACTCTGCACCCATTATCAAGTAGACACAGAAGATGTCTCTGCCCAGCCCTGTCTGGTAGCCGGAGGAGAGCACAATGTAAAGAGACTTGTGTTCAAGATATATATCCGTGCTTTTGGAGTACCTCTTCTGATCCATCATGTGGGAGTATGCTGTTTGTCAGTGTGAGAGAGCCAGAATGATTAGCCGTAAAAGGGAGCTACAAAGGGGGTGAGACCTATTTAAAGAATTGACACTAATATCATGTTTCCCTCTACCACCAATACATGTTTTGCACACAGCTGCAATAAATGTGCAAGTTGTCAAAGGAATGTGTGTGAATGAGTCCTGATCTACAAGCAGGCTGCATGGTATTGATAGTTTACCAAGCTGTCATACATGGGAGTTTTCACATACTTAAGTGACATTCCAACTTGTAGACCCACCCAGCTGATTCTTACCTGGTAATGACCAGCTTTAGTGGGAATTCTAATTGGCCTCATGAGTTTGAGGGTGAGAAAAAGATCAAATTCTTAGGGTTCAAAACATCTCTTCTTCCACTCTGCACCCATGCATCACTGTGAGACTGCTCTCTTATGCATATTCCATTGGATTATTAGAACTTTGGTACTAATTACCCCATATGTAGAGTGGCACTGAATGTGCACTTGGCCTCCTGTATCTCGGTTTGTGCTAGGCCACACTGAAGTTGTTCCTGGAAAATAAAACAGATTCAACTTTGAGTACAACAAATGGGATAGGAGTACATTACTTTGGCAGAAAATGCTGTAAATGGATTTCAGATCCTTCAAGAGTACTGGTAAACTAGGACTGAGATAATTACTTAAATGTTAACTTTGTCTCTTTCACGGCCAGGTGTATGCACCCTGGAGCCACCCTTTTACATTGTGACGGAATATATGCCATATGGGAACCTGCTGGACTACCTACGAGAATGCAACCGGGAGGAGGTGAGCGCAGTCGTGCTGCTCTACATGGCCACTCAGATCTCCTCTGCTATGGAGTACTTGGAGAAGAAGAATTTCATCCACAGGTGGGTGACATGCCACTATGCTGTGTCGCAAACCCACATGGCAGTGAAAGGGGATGAGACATTGCCCTATCGTTCAGAATGAGACCTTTTGCAGTTTTCATGGGCTTGGAAGTGGGATTTCAAGAAAGGTCACCTACAAGCTCTTTGAAGGAAATGGGGAGCCAGAGTTACCTGTTCGAATCTGGTCTAGTTCAGTAATGAAAGGGCCTGTGTGTCATGAGCTGATTTTATCCCATTCCCAATGGGCATGTATCCATCATCACAATAGCCATTGTTGTTGGCAGTCTTAATAGAGGCCCAACAAAGAATGAACCGTGGACACTGAGCTGTCTTATCATTCCTAGTGGTGATCCCTTTAGTTGGAAGCTTACATTGTCTTTGCCTGTTCTGTGCAGAGAGACCTTCCTCCTTCGGGCTGATCAGTTTCACATCTCTCAGTTACTAAATTCATTTAAAAATACTCTATCCTTTTTTAAATGTAGGGGCATAATGACAGCTCAGCAGAAGGGTTAGGCAAAAATACATTTGCTCCCACTCATCCTGGTGTGGATGAGAGCGAATAATTGATACTAGAGGCCCTTTCAGCATCAGTCTCAGGGCTCATCCTTCATGGTAAGAAGTGCATATATATTGGACACTTATTTTTATTTAAAATAATAATTTGCTTCTGTACCCAGGCCTTTGAGTAAGCACATAGTACTATTGCTGTTACCCTATCCTTTGCCCTCACCCCTACCCCTCCCTATTGTTTGATTACCTCTTTAATTCATCCCTTCATAAATTATATTGCAAGCTCTCTGAGACAGGGTCCATGGCCTGTATTGTGCATTGTACCTTGCACACTTTTGAGTGCTTGTCATCGTGCCTCTCACCTCCAGAGCACCTTCCCATGTCTGGGTGCAGTGTTACAGGGTGTTTTTCAATATAGCACCCCCTGTAGTCATTCTGGGGGTGCCACAACAGTCTGTCATTGTATGGGGCCTAGCCGTCCAGGGTTAACACAAAAGTCCCAAAGAGGAAACCCCCAAGTCTAGTGGCTTTTGAGCCCAGTCCTCAACCTTAGTCTGGGAGCTGTGATACTTGGCCTCTTCTCCTTCTGATTCCCATGTCTTCCCTCTTCGTCTGGGAAAGAGTAGGGGAACCTAGGACCACCCTCACCTCTGGGTTGGGGCCAAGGACAATTCCTTCAATCCCTTCAACATTTTCCCGGGACTGCTCCTACCTTTTGCCCAGCTTGTCAAAATCTTCTCTCAGGAGTCTGCTATCACTGCCTGGAATCATAGAATCATAGGACTGAAAGGGACCTTGAGAAGTCTTCTAGTCCAGTTCCATACACTCAAGGCAGGACTAAGTATTATCTACACCATCCCTGACAAGTGTTTGTCTAACCTGCTCTTAAAAATCTCTAATGATGGAGATTCCACAACCTCCATAGGCAATCTATTCCAGTGCTTAACCACCCTGGCAGGAAGTTTTTCCTAATGTCCAACATAAACCACTCTTCCTATTCTATCCTCAGAGGTTAACTAGAACAATTTTTCTTCCTCCTCCTTGTAACAATCTTTTATGTACTTGAAAACTGTTACCATGTCCCCCCTCAGTCTTCTCTTCTCCAGATTAAACAAACCCAGTTTTTTCAATCTTCCCTCATGGGTCATGTTTTCTAGACCTTTAATCATTTTTGTTGCTCTCCTCTGGACTTTCTCCAATTTGTCCACATCTTACCTGAAATACAGTGTCCAGAACTGGACACAATACTCCAGTTGAGGCCTAATCGGTGTGGAGTAGTGGTTCTTCATCACTTCTTCTTTGGCAGCTACAAGGGTACCCCTTGAAGCTGCTCCCAGCCCCTCACAGCAGCTAGGCTGTGACAAGTAACTCCTTTATCTTTTGCCTGGAACTAGTCAGTCTTTCCCTCCTCCAAGCAGGAATTTCCCCCTCAGCCCTGTCTCCAGAGCTAGGATAATGCCTCAGATCTCTTTGGCTCAGGTTAGTCAGTCCTACCTTCCTTAAAGCAGGATCTCCCTCTCAGCCCTCTCTCTGTAGTTAGGGTTATCTCCTAGCTTTAGGTTAATCAGTATTACCCTCCTTCAAGCAGGAGTTCCCTCCCCAGCACTTTCCTTGCAGCAGGGGTTGTGACTTAAATCAGCTGCAAGGCTTTTGCCAATTCCCTTCAGCTGTGCACCCTTCCTAATTATCGTTCCACTCTGGAGGGTCCAGCAGGGCAGCCTTCTCCCATCAGTGCCTGTCTGCTGGCAGGCAGGAGGCAGCCTTTACGTTGTTCCTTCTCCAAACTCCTTCCGAGCTGGATGGGAGAGAGGGAAGCCTCGCCCCACCTTCTTTGCAAGGTTCAGGCCCTTGTAGGTAGAGTGTCCAGATTCCTTCCACAAGTGCATTCATTCCCATGACCCTGAGGTTTCTATATGTATCTGCTGGACCCTCCTGAACCCTTAAAGGGTCAGGTAGTGGAGTGGGCAGCTGGTCACTAGGTGCTGCTACTCTCGATGGCAGACTACTCTGTCATAGTGCTGTATGATATAATTAATACATTGTACACCAACTGCGAATGTAGAATTCTAGTTAAAAATAAATTGTGCATGTGGCCCAGCAATTGGTGTGCAAAGACAAATTAATGCAATGCTTGTACCGCACATGTATTGGGATGAAGAGTTCAGGATGTTTGCACCACAGCATCCCTGCGATTTGCATCTCTTCTCACTCACACAGGGACCTAGCGGCTCGAAACTGCTTGGTAGGAGAAAACCACGTGGTGAAGGTGGCTGACTTCGGCTTAAGTCGATTGATGACTGGAGATACCTACACAGCTCATGCTGGAGCCAAGTTTCCTATCAAGTGGACAGCACCTGAGAGCCTGGCCTATAACACCTTCTCAATTAAATCAGATGTGTGGGGTAAGAAGGAAAGAACTCACAATGTTCTAAGCCCTCTTCTATGCCAGCCCAGGTAGAAGGCATCTTTCCTTCCTTAGTCTGCTCTCAGAGGGACGAGGAAGATGTGTTCTGATACCAGGCTAGGTCACCACATCAAAACTCAGCAATACTTTTAGCTTGCAAATCTCCCCTTGTGCCTTCCCCCACGGGCTGGCCTGAAAATACCTTCAGAGGAGAGACTGCTTTATGTTACAGTACAAACAGCGGTAGCATTCAGACGATGGAAGAGAAGGGATAGATTTATAATCATAACCTATTTGTCCTCTTTTTGCAGCCTTTGGGGTGCTATTATGGGAAATTGCCACCTACGGGATGTCACCATACCCAGGTATTGACCTCTCACAGGTGTACGATCTGCTGGAGAAGGGATATCGGATGGAACAACCAGAGGGGTGCCCTCCAAAAGTTTATGAACTGATGAGGGCATGTGAGTATTTCCTTTCACTTTCAATGTGGAGGCAAAATAGTCTGTGGAGGTGGAGGGAATCTATAATAGGCTATGGAGTCTTTTGCTTCTAGCTTGCCACTTCAAATAGAGCTGATGGTGGTAGTGTTTTTAACACAGTGTTTGATCTGTATGAAATGAGTGTGATGGTCTCAAGCTGAGGGAGCACATATCCACTTGAGAAAATCACCATTACCGCTGGTACTAGATGGCACTTTTGGAAATGTCAGCAGAGGCCAAGGACTGCATAGCCCCAGAAGGCTGAATTATCCAAACTCTGTGAAGGGATTATCTCACCTCTTGATGCCTCCTTGTGGCTGGGCATGGCATGGCAGCATTCTCTCTTCCCTGGGGTCTGCATCTGCTAGCTGCTCCACTTCTGCAGTGGCCTGCCTCTTCCTGTGACTTGGCCCTCCGGGGCAGTCCATAAACAAAAAGCAAGGGGAATTAACACAAACTGAGTTAGTACAAGAGAGAGGGGAATGGCTCCCTCTCAGGGCGTATCAGAATCAGGTCCTCCCTTCCTTAAGGGAGGGATCTTCACACAGTTGTTGTCAGGAAAGATCCTGCCTTCCCACGGCCATTTCCACAGGAGTGGAGAGTTGAAGGTCTGTTCTCTTCCCTGGCCTGCCCACAAGTGAGCTGTTCTGCTCCCCTTTTAACTCCTCCTCAAGCCTGTGCATGTCTTGCAGGTGTGGTGGGCCAGGGCTGGCTGAGCCCAGAGCAGCTCCTTAACCCCTTGTTGTCAGTGTGGGGTTTGTATACCCCATCACAGGCCCCACAATACAGTTTAAAAAAAATTGGTGGTTCACTGCTGAAAGCTTGCACTGCTAGTGCTATATATACTTCTTCTGTGGTTAGATAAGAATTCAGTCTCCAGGGCCGAGGTAGCAAACAAGGAAAAACTCACTTTAAATAAAAAAAAAAAAAAAAAAAAAAAATGGAAAAGCTGATGTTGGTGACATGGTGCTTGGCTTAAATCCAATGATGTAATTCCTGACCCATCAACACCACATCAGTGCTTTACTTGGATACAGTGGGACCTGTTCCACAGCCAGTGTATCAGTAGGATATTGTAGTCCGTCAGGTAGTGGGTTGGCGACTTTTCTACCTTCCTCAGTGAGAATACTAGATTGTCCACTATTCCTGCTTCATACACTGAGAACTTTCCTGGTTTCTCATGCTGCAGGCTGGAAGTGGAATCCCCCAGACCGACCATCCTTTGCTGAGACCCATCAAGCCTTTGAAACAATGTTCCATGACTCCAGCATCTCTGAAGGCAAGTACCCTTGCTACTGTACTCAAAATGTTGGGAGCGGAGTTTCACCTCCAGGGCACTGTCTGACCGAGGCAGGCTGATTACAGGCCTACTGGTGCTCACCTTGCTAGAATACAGAAGCCATTTGACTGCATTGGCTATGTTCTTCTCAACATGTGCAAACTTGTGTTCATATTCATTGTAATGGATACACTTTAGAAATATTTCAGTGCAGGGGAAACAGAAGTAATTCATTCAGGTACAAAGAGGAGAGATTTTTAGAAAGAATAAACTCTTGCTTCCATTGCAGAGTTTGACTGTCATTCAGGGGACAAGTGAGGAAGGTGGGTGGGTGTAAAATAGGTAGGGTTTATATTTTTGACTCCAGAAATTGCGCGACTGTGAAAACAATTTATATTTATAAAGTAGTATTACTGCTTTAATCTCTGAAGTCAGATTCTCCTAGCATGCCATTACCAGCAACAAATGGATGCAATAACCTTATGGACATAGCTAGAAAATAAATATTAGGGCTAGTCTACACTAGAAGCGCTACAGCAGTGCAGTTTCACCAATGCAGCTGCGCCACTGTAGTGCATCTGGTGAAGCTGCTGTACAGTCTATGCCAACAGGAGAGAGCTCTCCCACCAACTTAATTAATCCACCCCAACAAGCAGCAGCAGCAACGTCAATGGGAGAAGCTCTCCCGCCGACATAGTGCTGTCCACACAGGCGCTTAGGTCGGTGTCTCTTGCGTCGCTCAGGGGGGTGGCTTATTCACACCCCTGAGCAAGGTCAGTGTACCTTATGTGGCTCAGGGGGGTGGCGTATTCACATCCCTGAGCAACATAGTTATACTGACATAACCTGTAGTCTGGACAAGCCCGTAGTCTGAAACATAGTACACAGTATTAGACAGAAGAGGGGAGTACCTCTGCAGCTCCTAACCAGCTTTAAAATGAAATGTAAAGAAAGTTGATCCATCCGCTTCCCTAACGCAGAAAAAACACTCCTGTCTAAAATTCTCCAGTGATGGTTTAGAATAGGGGCAGCCAAACTTTGCCCAGACAAGAGGTAGCCTGGCAAGTTGCCAGGAGCTTTAAGCCTGCAAAGGTGCAGTGTCCTCCACCTTGAGCCCTGCAGCTTCCTCCTAGGTCAAGAGGGACTGCATTGTGGGACCCCGCTAGTCTTTGCGGGCTGCTTCTCCCTATTAAAGGTAGAGGTGGTCACTTTTTAGAACTTCTTGGTTAGCATTTGGGCCATGAGCAGATCTGTCTCAACTTCAAAGTATAGAATGTGAACTTTTTTTTTTTTTTTTTTTTGGTTGTTGCTGAATTTAAAAATGTAAACGAGTTACCTTGAGACCATCAGGAAATAACTAATCCTCTGGACTCAGTAGAGCAAAATTACATTCACAGGCTTAATCCGTTGCTCTTCTCTCTGGTCCAGTGCCGGTTGTAAAAATGCAGACTCTCTCTCATTCCTGTGCTCTTCTTTGTTCCAACTATTCTCCTGGCTTTTCTTACAGAGGTGGCAGAGGAGCTTGGAAGAACAGCCTCCTCCTCATCCATAGTTCCCTACTTGCCCCGGTTACCCATGCTTCCCTCCAAGACTAGGACTCTGAAGAAACAGGCAGAGAATAAGGAGAATATTGAAGGAACACAAGATACTGTGGAGCATTCGGCTTCCAGCTCAGCACCAGGTATGGGCACAAGCATCAATGTGACCAGAACGCTGTGGGGCAGATCTTCAGCTGGTGTAAATTGTTATAGCTCTATTAAAGTCAAAGGAACTATGGATAGTTTATACCAGCTGAGCACCTGCCCTGTGAATTTTACCAGGATGTTTTGTAGATTTAATAACTCATCAAATAGACTCAACTGGTTCTTCGAGTGATGGCTCATGTGCATTCCACAGTAGGTGTGTGTGCTCGCCATGTGCACCGGTGCCAAAAGTTTTTCCCCTAGCGACTCCTGGAGTGGCGCCACCATGGTGCGATATAAGGGGCGCTGGTGCTCCCCCCACCCTCAGTTCCTTCTTGCCGCCAGTGAAAGTGCTTCGGAACTGTTGTGCTCCAGCTCTCCGCTGTAGCTTTCCCTGTTTGGACTGTCATTTAGTTCGTAGTTAGTTAGTACCTGTAGTTTAAAAAAAAAAAAAAGTTTTATATAGATAGAATAGAGAAGCGCGCCCAGGTCGGGGCATGCCCTGGGCTTTACGTCGTGCGACACTTGTAAACGGCCTATGCCCATAAGTGACCTGCACACTAGCTGCTTACGCTGTCTTGGGGAAACCCACGTCAGCGACTGCTGCAAAATTTGCAGATTGTTTAAGCCCCGGACTAAGAAGGAGCGGGATATACGGCTCCGAGCCATATTGATGGAGTCAGCACTGAGCACTGTGGCATCAGTGCCTTCCACCAGCCGGCACCGCTTCCCATCCACGGGACGCTCTAAGAAGACAAAGAAGCGATCTTCTCCATCAAGGCACCAGGGCAAGGCTGGAGGCAAGACTAGACCCGCGCTGGGCAGCTCTCGATCCCCCTCGGCCTCACGGCCTCCGACTCAAGTAGAGCGGAGTAGCCCAGCCCACTCCAAGCCAACCTCCCCGGACACCAGTGGCCACATATGGGTGTCCTCCATGCCGGAGGCCCTGCAGGCGGCTCAAGACGTAATGTCTCTCCCGGTACTGGCTGCACCGACCCCAGTGGCTCCCCGGTCCAGAGGTAAGCCAGCACTGCCGCCATTTGGGCTGTACCGCTCACAGTCGAGGGAAGGTTCCCAACACCGCTCTATGCAGAGTGACCACCTCACTCGCAGCCTGCACCAGTCCCCGTCGACATCCGCCCAATTTTCTGGCTGGGTGCTGAGCAGTAGGGAATCGAGGCAGCGCTCCACATTGAGGGAGCACAGGCCTCGGGGTCAGAGCATGCCCCGCCGGGACTGGGACCAACGGCACCGGAGGTCGCCGACTCTGAGAAGCCACCGTAGCCCCTCGCGGTACCAACGTTGACACCACTCACGCTCTTCGTCCCGGTCGAGGTCCCCGGCACGGCACCGCTCCCGCAGCCCCAGGCGTAGATCGCCAGCAACCGGCCGTTGCGGATCCACCCGACGGAGCCATTTGCGGAGCAGCCGTTACAGATGGTACTCCCGCTCCTCTACACCGGACTCAAGGTCTTGAGCCCGGCACCACTCACGCCGCCGGTACTCGTCCCCATCCTGTGATAGCGGTCATTCATATGCCAGCCCAGCCTCCCCTCCGTCTGTGGTGGTGGCCTACCTCAGGCGTCGGGGGGTCCAGATCTTCTCCTACCTCGACGACTGGCTGGTCAAAGGCAGCTCCAGATCGCAGGTACAGAACCACTTCTCCTGTCCACATGCACCACACTGGGGCTGCTGGTAAACAACACCAAATCCACATTGGTGCCGGTACAACAAATAGAGTTTATTGGCGCGATTCTCGACACGACATCGGCCAGAGCTTCCCTCCTGCTGGACAGGTTCGAAACCTTGAGGGATCTCATTGGGGCGATCACGAGGTTTCCCGTGACAACTGCCAGGGCGTGCCTCCAACTCCTGGGTCACATGGCAACGTACACGGTACGTGGTACGCCACGCCAGACTCAGGATGCAGCCCCTTCAGCTCTGGCTGACCTCAACATTCTCCCAGTCCAGAGACAGGTTGGACAAAGTCCTTGCCGTGCCCGAGTCCGTACTAGCCTCCCTCCTTTGGTGGTCCACTCCAGAGAACATGCTCCAAGGGGTCCTGTTCAGGAGCTGCTCCCCAAATATAGAGTTGGTGTCTGATGCGTCGGACTTGGGGTGGGGAGCCCACATGGGAAACCTCCAGACCCAAGGCCTGTGGTCTGCACAGGAACTAGCCCTGCACATAAATGTCAAACAACTCTGAGCGGTCCGTCTGACCTGCGTGGCCTTTCGCTCGTGCCTTACGAGCAGCATAGTCAGAGTTCTCACGGCCAACATGACTTCGATGTTCTACATCAACAGGCAAAGTGGGGCCTGCTCCTCAGCCCTCTGTCAGGAAACCCTCCGGCTGTGGGCTTCTGCATCGCCCACGATATCAACTTGGAAGCCCACCACTTACTGGGCATTTGGAACTCTCGAGCGGATTGCCTGAGCCGGGATTTCTCCTCCCAACACGAGTGGTCGCTACACCCAGAGGTAGCTCGCATGATCTTCCCAACGTGGGGCACTCCCCAAGCGGACCTCTTCACGACCAGGCAGAACAGTTGGTGCCCCCGGTTCTGCTCCAGGAGGAGCCTGGGCAAGGGCGCGATTTCTGACGCCTTCCTTCTGTCCTGGTCAGGTCAGCTGCTACACCTCTACCCCGATATAACGCGGTCCTCGGGAGACAAAAAATCTCACCGCGTTATAGGTGAGACCGCATTATATCGAACTTGCTTTGGCCCGCCCTGTTCCTTGTTCCCTGACCGCCCCCTCCAGAGACCCCTGTCCCTAATCACCCCCAGGACTCCAACCCCTATCCACACCCCCCGCCCCCTGACAGGCACTCACTGGCAGCAGCGGGAAGCGAAGCAACATGGCCCCAGCCTGCTCCACTCCACCATCTCCCAGCCGCGGCACTCCGCTTCCCGCTGCCGGTGAGTGCGGGGAGGTTGGGGAAAGGACGTCCTCCGCACTCACTGGCGGCGGGAAGTGGAGCGATGCGGCCCCAGCTTTCCTTGCCCCAGCCCCAGCCGTGTCACTGGGGGTGGGGTTGGGGAAAGGTCTGCCTGTGGTGGGAAGCGGAGCGCCGCGCTGGGAGCTGGCGGAGTGGAGCGGGCTGGGGCCGGGCTGCTCCGCTTCCGCTGGTGAGTGCGGGGGGATCCCTTCCCCCAAGTCCCCTCCCCCATGCAACACGGCTGGGGCCGGGGTGAGGGAAGCGGAGTGGACTACTCCCGGCCCCCCGTTAATCCCCCGGGCCACTCTGGGACTGCAGGGCCCCCAAAATTGCCCCCCCCATAGCTCCTGCCTTCTAGACCCTGGGGGGGAGCCCCTGATCACCCCCGAGACCTTCTGCCCCTTATCCAACCCCTCGGCCCTGGCCCGGCATCCTTAACATGCTGTTCAGAGCAGCTTGTCAGAGCTTTACCACGTTGTATGCAAACCCGTGTTATATCGGGTCGCGTTATATCGGGGTAGAGGTGTATATGCTTTTCCCCCAGTTACACTGATCAGCAAGGTCCTGGAAAAAATCAAGACGGACAAGGCTCGCGTCCTCATGATTGCCCAGGCATGGCCCAGGCAGCACTGGTACGGGACTCTTACGAACCTGTCCATTG
>NW_020664561.1:11702617-11749036 GCF_002925995.2 Terrapene triunguis | reverse complement strand
CCCCCCCCCCCCCCCCCCCCCCCCCCCCCCCGTGGCTGCTGCCAACCTGCCCAGACCTTCTCTCTCAGGACCAAGGTCGCCTCCTCCACCCCAACCTTGCAGCCCTCCACCTCACGGCGTGGTTGCTCAAAGGTTAGGCCAAGAGGAGAGGACCTCCACGTATCAGGCCCTTGTCCGTCAAAGTGCATCTGGCAGCCGTATTGGCCTTCCACCTGCCAGTCCAAGGCCACACAGTATTTTCTCATGCCATGACCAGTCGATTCCTTAAACGGCTTGGATCACCTCTTTCCTTATGTTAGGCCCCTGGTCCCATAGTGGGACATGAACTTGGTTCTGGCCAGGGTGACAGGGCCTCCATTTGAACCGCTTGCCACATGCTGCTGGTCCCACCTTTCATGGAAAGTAGCCTTTTTTGTGGCAATCACATCTGCTAGGAGGGTCTCGGAGCTCCGGGCCCTGACTTCCGAACCCCTGTTCACGGTATTTCATAAAGATAAGGTCCAGCTCCACCCACAACCCTTCGTTCCTCCCCAAGGTGGTCTCCACCTATCATATGAGCCAAGACATTTTCCTTCTGGTACTCTGTCCCAAGTCTCACACGTCTAGTGAGGAGAGCCGTCTCCACGTGCTAGATGTGAGACAGGCCCTGGCTTTTTACCTGGAACAAATAAAACCGTTCAGGAAGTCTTCACAGCTGTTCATCGCCACGGCCGAATGCATGAAGGGCCGGCCGATCTCCACTCAGCGGCTCTTCAGCTGGATCACTTCATGTATCCGTACTTGTTACAACCTGGCGGGAGTCCCCCCCCCCGCCACCGATTGTGAGAGTGCACTCGACAAGGGCGCAAGCCTCGTCGGTCGCCTTTCTGGCTCACGTCCCTATTCAGGATATTTGTAGAGCTGCTACATGGTCCTTGGTCCACACGTTCACCTTGCATTATGCGATTGTCTCCCAGACCAGGGAAGACGCTGGGTTCGGCAGGGCTGTGCTCCATCCCGAGTGTCTGTGAACTCCTACCCACCTCCAACAGATATAGCTTGGAATCACCTATTGTGGAATGTACATGAACAATCACTCGAAGAAGAAAAGAGTTACCTTTTCCGTAACTGGTATTCTTCGAGATTGTTGCTCATGTCCATTCCACGACCCACCCTCCTTCCCCACTGTCAGAGTTGTCTGGCAAGAAGGAACTGAGGGTGGGGCAAGCGTGCAGCGCCCCTTATACTGCACCATGGTGGCACCACTCCAGGGGTCGCTGGGGCGCTCCCCTACGGGTAGTGCTAGGGGAAAAACTTCTGGCACCAGTGCACGCACACCTATTGTGGAATGGACATGAGTAACACATCTCAAAGAACACCAGTCACGGAAAAGGTAACTGTCTTGTATGGTGGTGTAATTCAGTTTTTACCCTAAACTTGCTGTGCACTGTCAAGTTAAGGTAGGAAAGGAAAAAGTAATACAGCCGTGAGCATATACAGGGCCAGTAAAGCTTGGCTGTGTTACTGTTCCTGGAGTAGTGAAGTGGAGTGATCAGACTGAGGGAACACTTGATTTCTTGGGAAAGCTGCAGGTGCTGAGAGACAGGAGGATTCCAATATGGAGAAAAGCAGCATGGCTCTTTTCTTCAGAAGTATGAAATGGTACAGAACAAGTTTGGGACTTTTTGTCACGGTCTGTGTGCAGAAATTGCTTGTTTTATTGTTAAGCAAATTAAGGTATTTCTAGCATTAATTAAAAGCAGGCCTGGTTTGGGCAGGTGCTGTGCAAGCTTCTCCACCTCATTCTAGAACTCAAAAACAGAGTTCAGTAATTGTTTCATGGTGGGAAGCAGCCTTTGTGGTGAGGACATATGCCCAGGACCTAGCTACAGAATTCCTCAGGTTTATTTCACTTGTGATTTCTGCCTGACTCAAAGCTTGATGGTCACTGTCATGACATGTTAGGGCATTTAATCAGGTATGCCACAGGGACTGGCTGTAGCCTCAGTTTTATTTTGGTAAATTCAACTTTTTTTCCTTTTAATTTCACATTTATTGCTATATAAAAGAAAAATCTCCTGCTGTGTTTTGTCAGTTTTTATATGTGAAGTCCTGTATCAAACAGTAAAATACAAAAACATTTTAAGCAGTTAAGGAAGGAAGAGAGAATAGGGACAGGGAAAGGAAAAGGAAAAAAATAGCAAGAAAGTAGAAGACGAGCAGATTCATCAATTTTATCCCAGATATTCTGTTAAGTGAACTTCTCGACTTATTTTAAATCATTTGCCAAAGAACACCAGATGTGCACAAACTTTTTTTTTTTTTTTCAGAAGAGAGCCCTGCAGATTTGGAACGTCTAAATGTTCCAGGCCTGATCAACCCATTCCAACCTGCAGGATGAGTTAGGGTTTTCATCAATTCTTTATTCACATCTGTTTGTTCTCTCTAGGGTTTATCAGAAGCACACAGCCAACAAGTGGATCTCCAGCACTGCCTCGCAAACAAAGGGACAAGTCCCCCAGCGGCCTCTTGGAAGATGCCAAAGAGACCACTTTCACCAGGGACAGAAAGGGTGGCTTTTTCAGCTCCTTTATGAAGAAGAGGAATGCCCCCACACCTCCAAAGCGTAGCAGTTCCTTCCGTGAGATGGAGAATCAGCCCCACAAGAAATATGAGCTCACGGGTAACTTTTCATCTGTTGCTTCCTTGCAGCATGTTGATGGATTTTCTTTTACTCCCACCCAGCAGGATGCAAGCCTGGCCCCAGCCAAGTGCTACAGTGGGGGCTTTGCACAGAGGAACTTCTACAGTGATGACAGTGGTGGTACCAGCAGTGGTGGGAGTGCAAGCACTGGTGGTGGGTGGTCAGGCATCACAGGTTTCTTTACACCACGCTTAATTAAAAAGACACTGGGTTTACGAGCAGGGAAACCCACGGGTGCCGAAGAAGCTTCAAAGCCTTTTCCAAGGTCAAATTCTACATCTTCCATGTCTTCGGGGCCTCCCGAGCAGGATAGGATGGCAATGACTCTTCCTAGAAATTGCCAGAGGTCAAAAATCCAGCTGGAAAGGACAGTGTCCACCTCCTCTCAGCCAGAGGAGAGCATAGGTAGATCCACTGACCTGCTTCCCAAAAGGCTTGAAGAAGGCCCTGCTCTGACCAGAGAGAGACCGAAAGCCAAACTCTTGCCAAGAGGTGCCACCGCTCTTCCAGTCAGAACCTCTTCAGGGGATTCAACTGTTGCAGAGAAGGACTGTCCAGGTCTGGCAACAACCACCCCTAAGAGCAAAGAAAAAAACAGTGGTACACGGCAAGGGGCCCTAGAAGATGGAGAGAGACCAGGATGGTCTTCTCCAGCAAAGGCTGCAGCAATACTTCCAACCACTCATAACCACAAAGTGCCAGTCCTAATCTCACCCACTCTAAAACATACTCCAGCAGACGTGCAGCTTATTGGCACAGACTCTCAGGGTAATAAATTTAAGCTCTTATCTGAGCATCAGGTCACATCTTCCGGCGACAGGGACCGGCCCAGACGGGTAAAACCAAAGTGTGCCCCACCTCCACCACCAGTAATGAGGCTCCTGCAGCAGTCGCCCATTTGCTCAGACACAGCAGAAGAGTTGAGCAACACCGCAGCAGCGCAGCATGGACTGGAAACAAGTGAAGGTGGTAAAAAGGCAGTGGTGGCACATGGTGGTGGAAAAGCTGGGAGGCCCATGATGCCGCCCCCTCAAGTGCCTCTGTCATCATCTTCCACCTCACCAGCGAAAATGGCCAATGGCACAGCGGGTGCTAAAGTGGCATTAAGAAAGACCAAACAGGCGGCTGAGAAAATCTCAGCGGACAAAATCAGCAAAGAGGCGCTGCTGGAGTGTGCAGACCTCCTCTCGAGTGCCATTGCCGAGCCAACGCCAAACAGCCAGCTGGTGGATACGGGGCACCAGCTGTTGGATTACTGCTCAGGCTATGTGGACTGCATCCCACAAACACGCAACAAATTTGCCTTCCGGGAAGCCGTGAGCAAACTGGAACTCAGCCTGCAGGAACTGCAGGTGTCCTCAACAGCTGCTAGTGTGCCCGGAGCAAACCCCGTCCTTAATAACTTATTGTCATGTGTCCAAGAAATCAGTGATGTGGTTCAAAGGTAGCTACTGTCAATCTGGGTAAAGGAAAAATTACACATGGAGGGGAAACTCTGTTCCTGTATTGATGCTTTCAAAAGGAAAGACTGATACTTGAGTGAGTTTTTGTGAAGTACCTCAGATCACTGAGTTCTCCTCACGTTTACAGTTTCATCTCAAAAATAGGGGGAGGGAGGGAGGAGACACTGGAGGAAGGGGTGTGTGTGAGAGATTGAAGCTGAAAGGGCAGAATCTCAAGAATTTTCCCTAACCAGCAAATCTGATCTACTTATGTCTGCAAGTGAGAGAAGTTCCTTGCTCTTGCCTGTAAGAGGCAGGAGAATCGATGGTGGGTTCTTTAGGTAGGGGTGGTTTCCACGTGCCATCCAGAGTCCTGGAGTGACTGCATGGCCAGCTGGCTGTACAGATCCTCCCCTTTCTGCACTAATGCATATTTTGGCCTCCAGAGATCACAAGGGAAAGGCAGTAGGGCATGGTTGGTACCTAATGCTGAGAATTCTGAGCCTGAGCCCCAGAGGGGGGAGAGTCTGTGTGTGGTTGTGGGGAAAGAGGTAACGCACTGATGGTGTTCAGAGCTGCTGGAAGTGGATGCACTAGCCCAGGTGGCATACTTCCACAGTACTGCTGCTGCTGTAGTAAGAACTGCAAAATGAGTTAATATATTAAACTAACCCCTTTCCCTCCCACCCACTTCATGCCATTACACATTTATATTTGAAGCATCAGGCATGCTGGGCAGATTTGCCACTGAGTACCTCCCCCCCCCCCCCCCCCCAAAACACAAACACACAGTCTTCACTTTGGTTGACTCTTAACCATTTCTGGTAGTCTAGCATGGGTGCTACCTGACAGTTGGTCACTTGTGAGTAGTTTGAGGCTGTTGCACAACTTACCAGTGTCTGTTGATAAACTGTAGCTTGTTTTTAACTTTGGTACAATGTTGGTTCCTTCTTCTGTGTGGTCACCTGGAGATGCACAGTTGCCAAGGCACTGCCTCCTGTCAATGCAAAATCTCACTGCTCTCTACATTCCTTTGTAGCATTGAAAGTGCTGACACTAATACAGCCATCTTGGGAACCAGCAATATAGCCTTACTGGCCCTGTAGTCCCACTGTGTAACAGCCTTCTCAGCATGTCTGACCCCCAACATAGCATTAGCTTTGTGGGAGTTGCTCCACAAGCCCTGGCCTTTCCAAGTCACTAGGCTGAATATATATGTAAGATGTGTCCACAGTCTTTTTTTTTTAAATGCTAGAAATCCAACAGCATTTTGTGCTGTGGAACGTAGACAGTTCTTCCTACTATAGCACAGCAGAATGTGATGATGACACAACTGCTTTGTTTTATAGAGCACCAGTGTTTGTGTTGATATTCATCAGTTCTATAGTGGATTAAAAAGCTGCTGTCTAATGGGGTTACATGGTGACTGGGGTCAGTAATTGCCATAGGCCATATCCTGAGCTCCTCAGTGTTTTATTCAGCCTTCATTGAAGCCCTTGGGAGCTTGCCTGAGGAAGAGCTTCACAATTGGGCCCAGTGTGTGTGGAAAAAGGCCTTGCCTGCTATTTGTGCTGTCACTTAAAAGGAGATAATGTGTGACCAAAGCACCACTGCAGGATGTCTCCAATACAGTATGCTCTGCTCTGGCAAGTGGTGGGTTTCACTTTTTCACAAATGCAAGTGACAGGCTGGTAATCACCACTTTGTTTTAAATGCACAATACACCACTTCCAGAGGCCGCCACAAATGGAGATGAGTGACTAGAACATGCTCAGAAACCTCCTCCTTTATTCTATGTGTGCAGCACGCTTTCCAGTACCTTATGCAGGTGGATTTTGCATGGATGGTCAGCGGAGCTGGAGGACAGAAAAAGATCTTTAGCCTATTCCATATTGGTAGCAAATTATAGATTACTGAACACCTGATTTATTTCTCTCTCTAAAATTAAATGTCTATACCAAAGGGTCACTCTTCCAACATGTGTGTTGTGCACAGGGGTTAAAGATTATGATCAGCTCAGCACAGAGTTTGTATCAGTAGTGTTTTCATTGAGGACAATATTGGATTAAACTAAAAACACCTTAATCACCAATCACACTACCAGTGTTGTCAATTGTTTTGTTTAATAATTGTTGATGTAATATATTTTTGATTGTTTTTCTAATTTAATTTTCACTCTATTGTCTGACTGTGAACTGCAAACAGTGTTAAACTTGATGTAAATAAGGTTTTGCCTGTCGTTCCACAAGTTTTGCCAATTTGCATTTTGTTTTAAATAAAAGTTGCAATATTTTATTGGCAAATAAACTTGAATACATGGTGCTTTTATTGGAGTGGTTCAACTTGCCTGGTTCTAAGCTAAAGATTGCTGCACTGAGCTTAAAAATTAACATCTCTGCAAACATGTAAAAAATAAACATTTAACTGAGCAGGTTTGCAAAGAACGTCAATATTTTATTAACCCCACTGAAATGGGATTGTTCCAGCCAGACTACAGGGTTGCTGGGTAGTCACACATGCTTATTTCTCAACTGTATAATATGCGAATTCCTTTCAGCCAATCTGAGTGCAAGGATTTGTCTCATCAGTTTTTCCAAACTTTTCTATAACTGAAGTTCTCTCTTGTGCTAGTTACTAAACCCCCTTTTATTTTTTTCCCCTTGGATCTGTTTTTAGCACCAGGGAGCATCTCCGCTTTTGATGGGCTACAACTGAATCTTATGTTTTCCCCTTTCATCTGAATTTAACCTAGATGAGAAAAATAGGAAGCTTTGATGATGAGGAGCTGGTTTTCTTTTGGTCTTAATTCATGACCAACTAATGGTTTATGATGTTTTTATGGGGTTTATTCTTTTGGATAATATTTTTTGAAGTCTTGCGTACGCTGAAGTGAAAGCAAGTAGGGAGCTGGTGATAGATGGTAAACTCCTTGGCTAGCATGGAGATGGTCAAGTAGAGTTTGTGTAAGTACTCTTATACCTATAACTTAGTATACAGTTAATTACAGAAGTGTAGTGGTGAGGTGAAAGCTGCTCTGCTCTAACAGAGTCAATAAATATATATCACTCTGCCAAAAGAAAAACAGTAAAGAACCATGTAGCCCATTTATCTTCACAGTCCTATAGCTGTGCATGGTCATTTACTAGTAACTAGAAGCCAATGTGCCAGGAGGGAATACGAACTCAAAATCCACTTCAATAGCAATTAGACAAAACATGCCTGGTCCGACTCTTTCTAAAGTGAGGGCAAGGGCTGACTAGTAACCATTGGCACAGTTTAAAGCCTACAATAGATCAAAGAGCCACAAGTACAACGTCCAGGCAGCTGAACTCTGTCCTTAGTAAAACTGTTGGAAATGGGTGATGACCCTGTTGATTGCATTGGCCTCATTAGCACTACAAAAGTAATTCTCCTCCTTTGATAGTCACCCCTTCTTATCAACTATTGAGAATAGGCCACTTCCACCTTAATTGAATTAGCCTCATTAGCACTGACCCACCCCTGACTTGGTAAGACAACTCCCATCTTTTCATGTGCTGTAATATTCATACTGCTTTCTGTATTTTTCACTCTATACCTCTGATGAAGTGGGTTTTAACCCACAGAAGCTTATACCCAAATAAATTTGTTAGTCTCTAAGGTGCCACAAGACCACCTTGTTGTGGTAGCTGTGATACAGACTAACACAGCTACCACTCTGAAATCTGTCCTCAGTGTCTGCTGTTCCACCTCATCTTCACTTTTTGACCTACAGATTATTCATCTTATTCCACTGTATTTAGTGTTAACATTTTAGGGCTGCTTTTTTTTTTAAATCATTTGGCAGGTACCCCAGACAGCAAACAGTCCCTCTTGTAGTAATACTATCTCTGGCCAAAAGCCAGAGTGCGTAACAGCAAAATCCTAGCTAGTCTATGAAATAGTAATCAAATGGCAGAGTTCTCCTTCACAGCCACTACTCTCCAACCTTTGCTCTAGACAAGGACAAAGACAAGCCACGCTGGTCCTCCTGCTTTATCAGAGCAGTCAAGAGGCCAAGTTGCTGCAATTGGGAGCTCCCTTAAGTGAATGCTGCAGAAGTAGTTTAGCCAAACTGAGGAAGCTGAGCATGAGGAGTGTGCATAGCAAGAGCTGCCTCAGTGAGGGGAAGATGCTGGCTCATATCACCAAATGCTATCCCTGACAGAAGTTCTGGGCTGTAGTGGAGACATATTCATAGACTTGGAATTGCAGACACACTGTTACCTTGCTGTCTAGTGGGGGGAAGGGTTGGCATGGCTAAAGTGAACATCTCTTCACAGCCGATAACAAAATAAGGTTTTTTAATCTTTATATTAAATTGTCAAGAACTATGTGTCCTCTCATTTGGAAGTCACCAAAGAGCAAGGACACCACAAGGTCAGTGTTATACACCTGGAATGCCCCCAGTAGGTGGAGGCTGCAGATGGGATTCTTAGTCCTAATCTCTATCCAAACTGTGCATCATCATCTGTGCAGGCTGCTGGGCATCCTCTCCTACAGCTGTCGTCGTTAACCAGATGGCTTGGTAAGAAGGTTCCTGGGACACACATTCTCACTCTGAGACCAATCCCCAAATGGGAGATTGCTCCATAGCCAAGTTTAGGTTTTTCTCCACTGCTTTCTTACCAACAGCTGGTGTTGGAAATGACGCATGGGGGGAGAGGCCCAGAGGAGAGGAAGTGACTTCTGTGACCTCTTCAGACTTTCCCACAACCCCTCACACTACAATAAACCAAGGGCCCAGACCAGCTCTGCTCATGTGAAGCAGACCACTATTTGCCAGCCAGAAATCTTGGTTTAGCAACAGCTAATCATTGCTTCTGCTCTGAGCTGCTTGCTAAGAGATGGAACTTCAAGACAGGTACAGCCAGCCCAGCCTTCTACCAGCTCAAGGCTGCACAGGTGCCACACAAGTGTGACAATCAGAGCAACCCTTAGAGGCCTCTTTCAACTACTGAGGGACCTCAAAAGTTCCCATCACTGTGCAAGCGGGTGAATTTTCAATCTGCTCATGCAAGAGGAGCAGGTCTCATTCTGCAGCAAGTAGCAATGCTGGTTACTGGTACAGTTCCCCCTCACATTCAGGGTCAGGGTAGGAAATAGTTGATGCGGTGAGAGATAGATTTACAACCTTGTGCAGAGAAAAGCTTCTCCTCGGGGATGAACACCATCATCCTGACCACCTCATCCAGCACCTCCTCAGTGTATGGAAGACTGCGGGCCAGAAAAGCATCCCGAACGCACAGCTTCACATGGCGATTCTCCAAGGGCAGGAATGGCACAAAAAAGTCAATGAGGTTCTCTTCAAGGAGGTGGCTGTGGGCAAAGCCACCATCTGCAATGAAAACCAGAGCAACAAGGGCACTCAATGCACAGCTTGTAACAGAACCATTTGTGTCTTCCAGGCGCCTAGATCTCCATCCATCTCAGCCAGCACAAATGTTAAAAGAACAGTTCAGTTTGCCAGGAGAAGCTAGTTCAACACTGAGAAAATATTGTCTGAGACAGGGCCTTGGCTAATCGTGTGTCTGGTTCTTCTGACCTGGAGTTAAAGGCGTCTCTTTCTAAACAAAAGGTCCTTCTGCCCTGAATAAGGGAGTCTCTGACACTGCTCATCTAACCATGCAGAAGCAGCTTGGGGAGGGGGAGGGTCATGGTTTCAATTACACATACAGAAATCATGAAACACTCCCTGGGTAGGAAGCCACAGTCGCTCTTTTGCATGAGAAACCATGTGGCTCCACAGCCCGTGTGCCACTCCTGGCCACGTTGCTGCATGATGATGTCAGAGTTGCATGCCACTATGGAGACCCAAAGGGAAAAATCTGCCAGAAGGAGCACTGGGGGGTCCGGTGCTGCCCCCGCATGTCCTGGGCCTCTCTTCACTCTGAGCAGCCGGCTCTGGGTTCTGGAGGTGGCTCTGCTCAGCACCGTGTCCTGAGCAGGGTGGCAGTAGTCACCACGAGTAACAAACTGCCCACGCAATCGTGAGGCTACATCTGCCCCATATCTCATCCCGTTTTTAGGAAATCTGGCTGATACTTACAGATTGCACACGACACACACTTTTATCTCTGGACACAAGACATGTCTGAAACCATCTAGTGATACCAATAGCGGTCAATGCTATTTTAGGGAAGTGGTCAGCACACCCACTCTCAGACCAGCTAGCCAACAGGGTACTACTGATCCGTAGGGATTCGGGAGTGAAAGGGGAAGAGGATCCTGTGGTCATCTGGTTGGGATATGCCAGCATAGCATAGGCTAAGGCTGAGCTGCGGCAACATTGTTCATATGGTACTTCTACTCCACTCCCTTTTAAGTGATAATAGGGGCTGTAGCTCAGATAGAAGAGGAAATACAGTCTTATGGCTAAGGCACTGGTCTCTCTCACAAGATATCTAGGTTCAAACCCCAGCTTTGCCACCAAGCCTGTGTGACTGTGAATCAAGTCACTGACGTACCTCCCCAGGGGTGTAGTGAAGATAGATTTTGGGGGGTGGGTGTTCAGTAATCTTTGAGGGCCATGAAAAAGCCAATCAATAAAATGAGTCCCCATGTCTCTCTGCTCCCTGCCAGTCCCACCCAGGGAAGGGGCAGCAGCCTGCAGAACTCCAGTGCAGACTTGCAGCGATTAGCTCAGTTACCTGTGGACTCAAGCAGCTCCAGGCGTAGGTGCTGCTCCAAGTATTCCATGGTGATCTCCTCCCTGGCCCGTCCAGCTCGCCAGAAGTCCAGGGTCACCTGGTTGATGATGTTCCCACCAATGTTACTGGGAAGGAAATGGAAGTTAAATGCTTTATCTGGAATAATCCTAATGTTTATTCCTCACAAAATCATACATCAAAAACCACTAACAGCACCCAGGTCCAGGCCTCGGGGCCGTTGGTAGCACAAGGATTCATGTAGCCCCAAGCCAAAGCTCTGCCTTTCCAATGGCCCTAGACATGGATTTGCTTTCTCTCCCCACCCTGCAAAGAGAACTGAACACTTTTTCACCAGATCAACTGCTTCCATGCCCCAGCCCTGATTCTTAGGGTTAGGCCCCACCCTCCCAGACTATTACACACTGTGAATCAAGAGTACAGAACATATTGACTACAGCCCCTTTATCTTCCAGCCAGCCCCTTCTGCAGAGAAGTCAGCAAAGGTCAGAGAAACTGGCATGAGTCCCACTAGAAGCAATGGTCCAGACAGCACTTTGTGTGGATGAGAAAGTGAAGCCGGAAGATCATGAAGGTGGCAGAGAACCCACATTGGTGTTCTTGCCTGACTGACTAGTGCTTTGTAAGGGGAAGGGCAGCTGGAACTCACACATTGGGGCTACTTTTTAAAAAGGTTGTTTCTCTAAGCGCACATGTTCAATGAAAGGGGGCAGGCGGGCACTGAAGCTTCCAAAGGGAACCCCAAAGCTCAGGCAAAATTATCCCAGTCAGAATGGCCTGGAAACAGCATCAGTGCTGGTGAGGGAGTTGCACCAGCTAGAGTGGTGTCAGCCCTGTCCCCACCTTAAGGTGTGTGTGCGCGGGGGGGGCGGCGCCCACTTGGCAGAGATCCCAGGACAAAAGCTGCTTGAGCCCCTCCCAAGCACTTAGCCAGTACAAAGGGGTTAGGAATTGAGGAGGCAGAGAAGAGTAGGACTGGTGGACACACTGACACTCCCCCCTCCCTTCTCCAAGGGGTTCGTGGGCCATCTCTGATGATGGAGGGGACAAACTCGTAGTCAAGATGGGAGTGGGGGAGGGATGAGACTAAAAGACTCCCCTCCCCCCCCATTGCCCACATGTTAGTTCTGAGCAGCCTACTCCCTCTACCCCAGCTCCCCTTCAAATTTTAGTTAGCTCTGTCCTGGAAGCTGCAGCTCCCACATTTCCCCTGGGGTCAACAGGAAAGAAACCCCTTCTGCTTCACAGAGACACAGCCACCCCCATAAGGGGAGGACCCAGTGTGGCGAAGGTTCCAATGACATCTCCGAGAGCAGTCTGGTTTCTAAATGGCAGATGTGCAAAGCCAATATTTCTGCGTGCACAGCCCAGAGGAGCCCTGCTGCCCCCCTTCCCACAGCACTTGGGATCACACGTTGTTAAAGGTTCCCCTCAGCGTGGCAGGAAGAATGACCACAAGAGCAGGGTAGCCCCTCCATCTTTGGGCTCAATTCCAGTTTCCTCTCCACAAACAGACTGATCAAGGGTTTGGAGGCCTATTCATGGGAAGGGGGGAGAGTCCCCCTGACCTCTAGGCCAGTTCTGAAAATGGCAGGCCAGGTCATGTGCTTTCTGAGCAGATAAACCCAGCTGGGATCAGGTGGAGAGAAGCGCCCAGGCCTCTAAACATCAGAATTAAGTAGAGGTCATGGGACCTGCCCTACCACAGCAGACTAATGGCCTAGTTTGGTATATCCAGCCTCCATCAGTGGCCAGCGGCAGATGCTCAAGTGGAAGGTAAACACTTCTCATCACTTCTCTGATTAACTGTGCAATGCTTGCCCAGCTTTCTGGGCTACACCATCTGAGGGGGGCACCGGTTTGATTCCTAAGATATAGCTCACTGGCATGGTGCTACTGATACAGTGTCGGATCCAGGGGTCAACTCCTGGGGGTTGCAGACATTCAGCCTCACAGTCAGCAGCACATGCCAACTAAGGAGCTACACGGATGGGCTCTGGAGAGACAGTTACGTTCAGCCATCATGAGGCAGGGGTGAGCAGCTGTAGTGAGTGGGCTTTGAGGCCATTGCACAAGGAGAATCCAGAGAACTACTTTCCCTTCAATTCCTGTGTCTTCCAAGGGCAGCTCCGTCCCACACCTCAATCTCCCAGATCATGGGACTTTAATATGGGTTGTCACGAACCTTGGAGAAAGCAGATCCTTCCCCGCGAGCCAACCCCTTCTCCCTAGGGTCCCTTGTAGTCACCTGAGGAATAGGAAAATGGATCTCCTGTAATCCACCTCATCGATGCTGTCATAGTGATCCACATAGGGTTTGATGGCATCCAGCAGGCCAGAGTGAAGCTTCTCTGCCTCATCGAAGATGAACAATGACTGCTTGCAGAGCTGCACTGTTTCGCTTATCTGCTTCTTCAGCTGAACCTGCATGGCAGTAGGAAAAGAGTGTGAACTGGTATAGATCACCTGGTGTTCACCACCAGCACTACTGCATCCTTCACACAGACACAACTACCTCTAGCCGTCTCACCCAGCCTCCCCCCGGCTCCTCCTCCAGCCTTTGTCCAGTTTCCCTGAGCAGAAGGTGTCACTTGGGCCCAACCCCCCTCCTGGGCTCTCAAGTTACATGCTCAGGTATCTTCCCTCAAGGAAAGTCTCCTATCCCCAATGCAGACAGTCCCAGTAAAACTCCCCTGCAACATTCCCAGGTCAATACTCCCCACTCCCTACTGTGTCACAACTTTGTACACTGGCATAGGGCTCCTCCAACAGCCTGTGCTCCTGCTCTATCCTCTATTAAAAGCGGGGTCTGAGATAGCTACCTATTCAGAAACGCCCCTTTGACTGGGATTGAAGAGGCTAGGACTGAGTTACCCCTACTACAACCGGCAGCTGTTGTGGCTGGTAACATCGGAGTTTTCTCACCTTGTACAAGTCCACATATTTGGGATGTGGGAAGTGAAAGAGCGAGATAAAGACTTTAACACACTCGCTTTTCAGCCCGTCTCGGTACAAGTGATCAGCGATCATCCGGGCCACAAAGTTTTTCCCAGTGCCAGACCAGCCATGGAACGACAGAGCCAGAGCCTTCTCCGGCTGTGGGGTCTCCAGGAAGCCTTGCACTGCTTTCAGAATGACGTCCTTTGCCAAGTGCTGCCCATGTAGCCTCCTGCTCAGGTCCAACTCTAACCCTGCAGAACGAAAAGAAACACTGATCTTACACCCAAGCCTGCCTGCTATCAATGTTTTTCTTTTATCATTGTAAAACCAAGGACGATTTTATAACTTTTTTGTATGTAGCGGTTACATGTAGAGCAACCTCTGTCTAAGTAGGGGTAAATTACTCCAAAAAACATTGATCCTAGATAGTTTTCCCTTCAAGTAAAGCATCTTGTTGTTTAAATAAACTTCTTGTTTAAATTTAAAAAAAAAATCACTTTAGAGTAGGAACAAGTAGGGAGGACGTTTGGCAGCATTTTTGCTCTAAGATAAGCCCATCAGAGCATTAGGCATTCTGCCTTGCATTGCTGGAGGGTATGCCTATTCAAGGGGTCTCTGTGCAGTGGTATTACAGATGCAGAGCTAGATTGGAAAGCAGCATTTTGAGTGATCTGATCACAGTAGTGCAAATCAGGATTCTTGGGCTCTATGCACAACTTTGCCTCGAACTCAGGCAAGTCACTTATCCTCTCTTTTCCCCTCTGGAAAGTGGGAATAGTATTTAGTTCATTAACGTTTGCAAAAAGGCACTATGATCCCCAGATGGAAGCTCCTAGAGAAGTACAAAGTATCAATCATTATTTGCATTGATTACTGAAGTCCCAGACCCAGTCACAGCTTAGGACATTTTCACATGGACTACATACCGGGCTCAGTATCTACCGTCTAAGTCAGGACTGGGAAAAAGGGATGGGGATTAGCAGACCCTCTTTGAGCAAGCTCTTCCTCCCCCTTCCATGTGCTCTGGGTGTGCAGGAGACTACAGGCAGGAATAGGTAGGGTCTCTGCTCTGGAAAGCGCTCTGCACAATGATGCTAAGATTTTGTCATGGGGTAAATTTTGTCTGTGCGTCACAGAACAGAAAATGTTCTGAAGTTGAACTGTCTAAACTCACGGAACACTGAGGCAAATTCAGCACCTGGCTAAGAACTGCTACTTCTCTAACTTTGTGACCAAAAATTTGATTTAAGAATTAAAAAAACCTCACACAGGTTTGCCCCTAGTTCTAGGAACTGGGAATTAGAGGTTTCACTCTAGCTGACAGGGAAACATGCACACACAATCTGTCTCTTTGGCCTCCATTCTCACTGCATATGAGCACCTCATAATCTTTAAAGAATTTAAGGCCAGGCGATACTGACATCCCCATTATACAGATGGAGAACTGAGGCACAGAGACTAAGTGACTTGCCCAAGGTTACACAGGGAGTCATAGCAGAGCAGGGAACTGAACCTGGGTCTCCTAAATTCCAGACTAGCACCTTAAACTCTGGACCATCCTCTATCTCAAGGGCCTTTACCTGTGATGTTGTTGGCTATTCTGCAGTCTCCTGTCTCGCAGCACTTTCCAAAGCTGCAGTACCAGCTGGAAAGGATCTCCAGATAATCCTGACCCACCAGGGGCAAGCTCCAACCTAGGAAAGAGGCAGCAGTGAGAAAGGAAATTGTATGGCAGGCTGTCTGCCTCCTGAGGATAAACCTTGCCCTATCAGCCTTGAATTCCCCACAGACCCATGCTAAATCTCCTATCAATTTACCAGCAGTACCAATGTCCATATCCACAGCACAACTATGGGGGAGGGGAGGAAGAGACTGACATGGGTAGATAGGCAGTCACTCAAATGGCACATTGCAGCTACTGGGTGAAGCCAAAGTAACTACACAATTACTGACCGTAATTACATACACATCTGGGAAGGACACTCAGTCAAAAGGGAGAGATCCCCATCACACACCCCTGTGCTAGGGATGTAGGCTGGGAAATCGCTAATCCCACTGGAGACGGGACACCACCTCTCGCCAAGGGATGCCTCTTGGCTTGGATGCAACCTTCTTAGAGCCCATACAAATGAATCCAATTTCGCAGCCTGGCTCAGCAGTGTCTGCTTACTGCAAAGGCTTGGGGGCCCCTCTCTGGTTGTGCTGAGGGTACAGAAGACAGCAATGAAAACTCACATGTGACTGACAGCTACAGGAATTAAATTGGAAACATACACAAAAGAAGCCGGTCACTCCATATCTTACACGCACAGCTACCTGGAGACACGGGCATTTGCACAACAGATCACAACACTTTTTCTTAACTGTGGGAACATAAAAAGACCCTGGCTCAGATCCTCAGCTGCTGTAAGAGGGTGTGATGGGATGGTCCGGTCCCGTAGCTCCCCTGCAACACTTTCTCTCCCCCAGCATTGGCCGAGACGTTCCGCGAGCCCAAAGATCCCCCTGCGGTCTGGCGGCCTGGGGCAGAGCGAGGTGCCGTGCACTGAACGCCCCACGCGGGTTGCCCGATCTAGGGGAGGGAGACGGGGCAGCTCCTCACCCTGCGGCTCCCGGCTGGCCTCTTCCTGCGGCTGCTCGCATCCCCCCCGCCACAGCCGGCAGGCCACGTACTGCCTGGAGAGGTCGCTCACTGCCCTACCCGGCGGCATCCCCGGCGCGGCGGCGCCCGGCTCCGCTTCCCGAGGCGCCCGGCTCCGCCCCGCAGCGCCGCACAGCAGCGGCCCGAGGCAGCAGAGCAGCAGCGGGAGCCCAGCCCCGCGCGCCATGGCCGCAGGGAGGCGGCGAGCCGGACTCCCCCAGCGCTGAGCTCACTTCCCGGCCAGCGGAGTTGCGGCGGGACGGGGGTGGGGCCAGCTCGCCCACGCGGCCGAGGGCCGCCCCGGGGACTTGCATGGGCCGCCCCCAGGGAGCGCCCCAGCTGCCACCGCGCCCATCGCCCTGGCAGGGCCAGGCCTCCAGCCGCTGCCAGTCCCCAGCCAGCGCGGCTCGGCCGTTTGCACAAGGGCGATCGCCGGGCCACCTGCTCTGCAGCCCCGTGCAAGCCGCACTTACAGCCCGCTGGCCTGGCCCCTGCTGCAACCGCCGGGACCGCCAGGCAACTGGGACAATGCGGGAGGTATCCCCCGTTGTGCTTCCCTGCTGCTCGGGCTAGCATTGGTTCCTCGCGGGGTGGGGTGAAAAGCTGCCCCCTATCACCACAGTGGGGTTCCCAGGGCAACACTAGATCTAAGACAGCCAAGTCCAATTGACCCAGCCCCCAGCGCCCCCCCTGCACAGCGGAGATGCTCTACAGTCTGGGCACTTACTCCTCTGGGCATCCTAGTGATTTGCAATAAGATCCTGAGGCTTTAAGGGCTGCGTTGCAGAATGATAGGGCCAGATCCTGGCATCAGCTGCGATTCCTGGGAACATGAATTTTGGGAGGAAGGGGCCTCTGTTACATTCATCCTTTCCTAGCTGCATCTGTCCCAGCACATTCTAGAGCAGTGGTATACAGTATAATATACAGACAGCCCACACAACACACCCAATCTTAGCTGGTCCAAGAAGAAGGAGCCCCCATCACATAAATCCTCCCCCTTAAGGCTAGCCTGGCCTGTGCTTTTACAGAAAAGAGATTCTAGGATTGCAAATAAAGCAAGACTTTAATATTGGAGAAAAGCAGGGGGCAGTTAGAAATGCAGCCTGGAGACTGAGGCCGTGAATAGTGACCAATCATTTATAAATCCAGGTGCTGTCTGACAGCCTAGTGAGTAGTGAGAGACTAGCACCTATATTTAGTGAGGACCAGGAGAGGACAAGTTCAAGTTCACTTGTTATATTCCAGTCCTTCCCATCATCCACTCCTGCCCCTCCATAGCTTAGAGCCTGAGATTCAATCCCTAAACATGGAATGAATATTAAGCACATCCAACTGCTCATGAAGTGCAAGTCAGTTTTTAAATAAGCTTGGCAATTCATTCATTTCAGAGGTCATACACCAGACCAATTCCAAAGTGAGAAAGCCATCCAGTGGAATACAAGGCCATCTAGAGGTTGATACAAATATTACAAACTGTGGTCACAATCTTCAGGGATTGTCCTGTGGGTTGGAAAGAAAAACTTCCCATTATGCAGGAGATCAGCCTAGAGAAATATAATTGTCCCTTTGGGCTTTAAAAATCTATGAAACCTTAACACTTCTAACCCTCTGCCTAAAATAATGAGCACTGATTTAAAGCTAACCTGCCTATGACTTAGGGCTTTTCTACACACAAAGTTGAACTAGTTTAACTAAAATAGGTTTAAAAACTTGTTGGTTTGGTTACACTAGTTCAAAAACCCTGTGTGGACACATTTTAAACTTGGCTTATATCAACTTAATTGAAGTCAGTTCCTTACCAAATTGAGTTAAATCAATATAAGCCATTTTTAAACTAATTGAAGTATCTGCCTCAACTCAACTACATCAATTTTAAAAACACCCTTAATTAAACTGGTGCAACTGTGTGTCTAGACAAGACCTTAGATTGAGAAACATCTGCATGAGAAGGAAGAAACTCACTAAAAATAACACACATTCCCAGAACACTGAGTTTTCAGATTCTAAAGGAAAAGAAAGTTTGCAAATGTAAATTTGGGGGGGGGGGGAATAAAATGGTTAACTGACCATCAATACACTGGTTCCATGGTACTCGGGCAGATTTGATAGGTCACCAGCTCAGGCATCACAGCAGAATCCAGGCTGCTGCAGAGGGGTTGCATTTCACAGGAGCTAAAAGAGAAGAATGACTGCTTTCCAGCAACCTGCTGACTGTGCACCTATTAACCAGGTTAAGAGATGGGCCAATATGCGAAATATTATGGGACAATACACTCTGGTTTATCTGGCCTGGGGGACATCCAAATCTGTCAGCTAACCAGGTGTTCCAGATAAACAGAAGGGCTGTTCTGAGCTACAGTTTCACTGCATGTAGCCCTATGTTAATCACCCGCTAATAGCTTCTCAATTAGCCTCCATGTGCCAGTGGCTTTCTACTTTTATGCTTAATACTTTACTAAAGAGTAAAACACCCTCTGTTTATTAAAACACCAAAAATTATTGAAGTTATATTTACAGTGGTTTTAAATACAATTTTAGTGTCAATTCTATTTGCAGGGCTTAAAGAAAGTTCGTTATATATATATATATATATATATATATCTCACACACACACACACACACACACACACACACACACAATGTTGTTAAAATAGCACTAAAATTCAATGAACAGAGGCCTAGATGTGATCTTACTTCATTAATCAACAAGGGGGGGGGGGAAAAAGAGTGCTGCAGCTATGCTGCTGTCGAAACATAGTGTAGACCCTTCCTACAGCAACAGAAAGGGGTTTTCCATCAATGTAGGTAATCCACTTCCCCAAATGGTGGGAGCTAGCTCATGATCTGGCCACACTACGGGATTACTCCGAATGTACAGAATTCGATTTTTGGCAACCGATTGTATAAAGTCAAGTGTATGCGGCCACACTAAGCACATTAATTCGGTGGTGTGCGTCCATGTACCAAGGCTAGCGTCGACTTCCGGAGCGTTGCACTGTGGGTAGCTATCCCATAGTTCCCGCAGTCTCCTCCGCCCATTGGAATTCTGGGTTGAGATCCCAATGCCTGATGGGGCCAAAAACATTGTCGCGGGTGGTTCTGGGTACATCTTCCCCCTCCCTCCGGGAAAGCAACGGCAGACAACCGTTTTGCGCCTTTTTTCATGGGTGAACAGTGCAGACGCCATACCACAGCAAGCATGGAGCCTGCTCAGCTCAAGACAGCAGTCATGAACATTGTAAACACCTCACGCGTTAACGTGCAGTTTATGCTGAACCAGAACCTGCAAAAACAGGCGAGGAGTCAGCTACAGCAGTGCGGCGACAACAGTGATGAGGACATGGACACAGAATTCTCTCAAACCGTGGGCCCCAGCGCTTTGGAGATCATGCTGTTAATGGGGCAGGTTATAGCCTTGGAACACCGATTCTGGGCCCAGGAAACAAGCACAGACTGGTGGGACCGCATAGTGTTGCAGGTGTGGGACGATTCCCAGTGGCTGCGAAACTTTCACTTGTGTAAGGGCACTTTCATGGAACTTTGTGACTTACTTTCCCCTGCCCTGAAGCGCCAGAATACCAAGATGAGAGCAGCCCTCATAGTTGAGAAGTGAGTGGCGATAGCCCTGTGGAAGCTTGCAACGCCAGACAGCTACCAGTCAGTCGGGAATCAATTTGGAGTGGGCAAATCTACTGTGGGGGCTGCTGTGATGCAAGTAGCCAAAGCAATCACTGAGCTGCTGTTACCAAAGGTAATGACTCTGGGAAATGTGCAGGTCATAGTGGATGGCTTTGCTGCAATGGGATTCCCTAACTGTGGTGGGGCGATAGATGGAACCCATATCCCTATCTCGGCACCGGAGCACCAGGGCAGCCAGTACATAAATCGCAAGGGGTACTTTTCAATGGTGCTGCAAGCACTGGTGGATCACAAGGGACGTTTCACCAACATCAACATGGGATGGCCGGGAAGGGTTCATGACACTCACGTCTTCAGGAACACTAATCTGTTTAAAGGGCTGCAGCAAGGGATTTACTTCCCAGACCAGAAAATAACCGTCGGGGATGTTGAAATGCCTATAGTTATCCTTGGGGACCCAGCCTACCCCTTAATGCCATGGCTCATGAAGCCATACACAGGGAGCCCGGACAGTAGTCAGGAGCTGTTCAACTACAGGCTGAGCAAGTGCAGAATGGTGATAGAATGTGCATTTGGACGTTGAAAGGGTCACTAGTGCATGTTACTGACTTGCTCAGACCTCAGCCAAACCAATATCCCCATTGTTATTGCTGCTTGCTGTGTGCTCCACAATCTCTGTGAGAGTAAGGGGGAGACCTTTATAGCGGGGTGGGAGGTTGAGGCAAATCGCCTGGCCGCTGATTACGCGCAGCCAGACACCAGGGCGATTAGAAGAGCACACCAGGAAGCGCTGCGCATCAGAGAAGCTTTGAAAACCAGTTTCATGACTGGCCAGGCTACCATGTGAAAGTTCTGTTTGTTTCTCCTTGATTGACTCATTCCCTGTAAGGAAACCACCCTCCCCCCCTTCAATCACAGTTTGCTTTCAAAGGAAATAAAGACACTATCATTTAAAAATCATATATTCTTTATTAATTGATTATAAACATAGGGAGAGAACTGACAGGGTAGCCCGGGTGGGGTTTGGAAGGAGGATAGGAGGGAAGGAAAAGGACACTTCAAAAGTTCAAAATAATGACAGCCTTTTGCTTGGGCTGTCCACTGGGGTGGAGTGGGCGGGTGCACGGAGCCTTCCCCCCCACGTTCTTACACGTCTGGATGAGGAGGCTATGGAACATGGTGAGGGGGGAGGGCGGTTATACAGGGCCTGCAGTGGCACTCTGTGATCCTGCTGCCATTCCTGAAGCTCCACGAGAAACTGGAGCATGTCCATTTGATCCCGCAGTAGCCCTAGCGTTGCATCCTGCCGCCACCTCTCGAGCGTCCCTCCTCTCTTCACGTTGGTCCCTCCTGTCCTCACATTCACTGGCATCTTTCCTGTACTTTGATACCGTGTCCTTCCACTCATTCAGATGAGCTCTTTCATCGCGGGTCGATTGCATGATTTCCGAGAACATTTTGTCTTGCGTGCGTTTTTTCGCCGCCTTATCGGAGATAGCCTTCGGGACCGAGGAGGGAGGCTTGAAAAATTTGCAGCTGCGGGAGGGAGGGAAAAAAGGGAGAGACGTATTTAAAAAGATACATTTTACAGAACAATGCTTATACTCTTTCACGGTGAACAATACTATTCACATTACATAGCACATGTGATTTCGGTACAAGGTCGCATTTTGCATCTTATATTGAGTGCCTGCGGCTTTGGTGTTAGAGATCACAGACGCAGGGCTGGGCAACAGAATTCAGCTTGCATGCGGCCATGGTAAGCCATTTTCTTTCGGCTTCTGCAACCTTTAGTAAAGCAGCGCCCTCCTTTCCCATACCAAGCAAAGCCCGTTGAGTGGTGCGGTTTTCCTGTTAACGTGCAGCAGCAGAAACCAAACTAACCCCCCACACCACCCATCCAATTCTCTGGGATGATCGCTTTACCCGTCCCCCCCACCGCGTGGCTGGTATCAGGGAAGATCCCTGCTAGCCAAACGCGAAAAGCTCAGCGCCAATGCCCCCCCACCGCTTGGCTAACTGCAGGGAAGGATTTCTTTTCAGCCACAGGCAAACAGCCCAGTAGGAACGGCCACCTCTGTCCCCTTAATTAAATTCCCGTATTTCAACCAGGTTACCATGAACGATATCACTCTCCTGAGGATAACACAGCGAGATAAAGAACGGATGTTGCTTGAATGCCAGCAAACACCGGGACCATATGCTGCCAGGCTTTGTCATGCAATGATACCAGATTACTTGCTACTAGCATGGCATGGTCAAGTGTCCTACCATGGAGGACGGAATAAGGCTGCCCTGCTCAGAAACCTTGTGGAAAGACTTTTGGAGTACCTCCAGGAGAGCTTCATGGAGATGTCCCTGGAGGATTTCCACTCCATCCCCAGACACGTTAACAGACTTTTCCAGTAGCTGTACTGGCCGAGAATGCATCCCAAGTCCTCAGGGTAAATTAATCTTTAAAAAACACTTGCTTTTAAACTATGTTTTATATTTACAAAGGTACACTCACCAGAGGTCCGTTCCATGGCCTCATTTACTGGGATAATGCCTTGGGAGGGTACTTCAGTGAGGCTGAGAAAAAGATCCAGGCTGTTGGGGAGAAGGGAGAGCTGTGTGCTCTCCGCAAACTTGTCCGCCTCCTCCTCCTCATCTTCCCCGTCCGCAGAATCCTCAGGCATGGCTGAGATTACCCCCTCCTCGGAATCCACAGTCAGAGGTGGGGTAGTGGTGGCGCCCCCCCCCCCTAGAATTGCATGCAGCTCAGCGTAGAAGCGGCATGTCTGTGGCTCTGCCCCCGACCTCCCGTTTGCTTCTTTGGTTTTCTGGTAGGCTTGTCTGAGCGCCTTAACTTTCACGCGACACTGATATGAGTCCCTATTGTGGCCTCTCTCCATCATGCCCTTGGAGATTTTTTCAAATGTTTTGGCATTTCATCTTTTGGAACGTAGTTCTACTAACACGGAATCCTCTTCCCATATAGCGATCAGATCCAGTACCTCCTGTATGGTCCATGCTGGTGCTCTTTTTCGATTCTCGGACTGCATAGTTACCTGTGCTCTCCATGCTGGGCAAACAGGAAATTAAATTCAAAAGTTCATGGGGCTTTTCCTGTCTACCTTGCCAGCGCATCCAAGTTCAGATTGCTGTCCAGAGTGGTCACAATGGTGCACTGTGAGATAGCTCCCAGAGGCCAATAGTGTTGAATTGCGGCCACACTAACCCTAATTCGAAACGGCAATGTCGATTTCAGCCCTACTCCCCTCATTGGGGAGGAGTACAGAAATCGATTTTAAGAGCCCTTTATGTCGAAGTAAATGGCTTCGTTGTGTGGACGGGTGCAGGGTTAATTCGATTTAACTCTGCTAAATTCAACCTAAACTCGTAGTGTAGACCAGGCCCAAGTCCGAGTCTTAGGGAGACAAGGGACTTTCCGGACTCTCTCTTTACTCCCTCTCTCTGAGAAGGGCTTCCAGCCACAATAGGAGTTGGAAGCTAGTCATAAATAGCTGCCAGTTTAATGCATGTGTCGCTGACTGCTGTGTGTACTGGTCTAATGATGCAATCCAGAACAATTGCTCCTTTCCTGATGCAGACCCTTGGGGTGCATTTTCTAATGCCAAAACATTTGCATTCGGGAGACTACTTGAACACGTGTGCATTCCTTTGAAGAGTCCATTGCAGATACATTTCCTTGGCCACGCCTCTCCTAATCTGAACAGCTATTTTGCAAACACATTCCACGTGGCCCCTCTCTTAAAAATGCACTACCAGCGCCCACTTTTGAAGAAACTACCACCAAATATAGTAGCACAACACAAAGTTTAAGCCACTGTGTGTTGGGAAACCAGAGCAAGAGACTTAAACAATCCATCAATGTTTTATTAAAATTTTTATTCACACGTTTCTTTATGCAGAGTTTGTCCCTGGGGAACACAAATAGAAAGTCAGGATTGCATTTGTTTTCTCTTCTTACTAACAACCTTCATTTGTGCAGCTGCTCCCCGGGGCAATCCTCTGGCAGCTCCAAGACAGGTGTTTGTTCCCAGCTCCAGCTGCCACAGCAAATAAGTTACCATCTTAATAAATTATTATTTTTTAATTGACGTTTGTTTGGCAAGACTCACTCCAGTTCATTACGTGCCGTCAGAAGAGCAAATTAGAGCGTTTCCTCCACCCTGTTTGCTGACTCAGGCAGGAGATAAATAAAACTAGGCTAATAAAGCTCGACTTAATTAGTTCTTGATTTCTGCACCGTGACTATTAACACCCCCAGAACATCTGGGGCCAGTCATGTACCACGTGTGCATCTGTAGACTGTGACAACTGGAATAAGAGGGCATCATGAAAATCTCAATGACAAAGCCTAGCATCTCTTACAAATGAGGGATGCCAATTTTTAAAGGTACAAGACAGACCCCACTGGCATAAGGATGCCATTTTTATTTCTACTTTGGGGTAGCCTAGCTTTAGGTAAGAAAGGACACAGTGTTTCTCTCTGTTAGCCTCATGTCCAGCCCTGAGCAGGCTCTTCCAATGACCTTCACAGGTAACATGTCATAACATCCCTGTATTTCTCGCTTCCACCCTTCTCCAAAGTTGCCTATTCACCCCTTTTCCATTTATTGTTAACCAAAATGCAGTGCTTTAATTCTCTGACGGTCACAGTGCGGGAAAGCAGGCTAGTAAATCTCAACTCACTTTTCACTCTGGAAGCCAGAGAGAAAGCAAACAAAGCTCTTTACACTAATTTCATTTTGTGGCAAGATCATAGTTTTAAACAAAAACCCACCACCAAATGCAAATGAGCAACTGTAAATTAAAATCCCAATCCCACCCAATATACTTGACTCTTCCCACATCATCAAATGTCATGGCTTATGCTTCAAAACAGACAGGAAGAACAGATTTGTGAGATCATGCAAGCCACACCATTCATTATTCTTCTCTCCTTGAATAAGTTATCTTCGGTTTCACAGTAACTATTTAATGCCAATGCACACCAACAAAGCTTAATTCTGCTACCCTCACTCATTCCAAGTAGTACCTTACTCCACAAGTAAGACTACTCACAGAATAAGGCACTACTGGGATGAGTGAGGGTGGCAGAAGAGGGCTCTCAAAGATGGAGAAAAGAGCCAACACTCCCCATGCACACTCACAATAAACTAGTTTATGCTGAAGCAGTTCTGCTCTGATGGAAGCCAGGAGGAACAATTCACAGATAGTAGGAAAGAACTCACTCAAATGAAGTTTGCCTTTGAAGAGTGAATTCAGTGCTCGTGAAACTGGAATGATAGGCACTAAAGTCAGGTATACTGCCAACAAGTATTATACAAAATTCTCTCTCAGCTGTCAATGCACTTCAGTCCTTTCCTGTAGCACCCACTACTATTCCAGTCCTAAGGCTACGTGTGTAGTGGGTTTGTGACATGGATGATGGCCCAGAGGGGAACTAGAACAAGACCAGACTCTTTCACTTATGCTCTAAGCATGATGTGAGCCCAGCTCCCCTCAGGAGATAAGTGTCATCAGGCATTAGTCTATTAACAACAGCATCTGCAGTTCCTCGGGACAGGTTGTGTAAACACCCCCACCTTGAATAAAACCAATTGCATTTTCAAAGTAATCTCCTCCACTTATACCTGCTAGATTGGCTATGGCAGCAGGTGCATCAGCTAGAACACTGAGTTACTTTTTATTTCTATTCTACCTTGCTGCATTTCATGAGGATAAACACCTGCAACAGAAAGGACAATCTCCAACTGCCAGCCACACCATGGCAGAGCCAAAGAGATTTTTAAATCGGCAATTAGAACAGATTTAAAGAAAGAAAGAAACAAATCATAGGAGGCCAGGGAAAGCACAGAAATGGAGATCAACTTGCTGCACTTTGTCTTGTATCATCTAACGTAGTGCATACAAAAGCATCCCCCCAACCCTGCTATTTCTAGGAGGAAGCTTGAATAAGATTATTGATCCTTTTGTGTACCATATTAGCTACACACATCAAACTGATGCAAGGCCAGTAGATGTGGGAGTGTATTGAAAAAAATCCTCTTTTGCTTCTGGAGCCATGGATTTAAATAATCAATTTATCATAAAGGATGAGTTTTGTGGCCTCAAGCTAGTCTATAACAGTTTGAAATCTCTGCTAGAGGATGACACAGGACCAACAGAAGAGGAGAGCTTCCAATCAAAACTGAGGTGCACTGATAAATGCACAGGAACATGTGCATAGAACTCCTCCATCATACCCTCTTATAGACAGCACGTATTTTTCATGAGCATCAAGTTTGCCATACAAAAAATGCCCCGCAAACTAACACAAGGTAGAATTCCAAGACAACCACCAGAGAATCAGTATATCACAGCATGAATTATAGAGGAGCAGTTGGGAAAAGGAAAGAGGCCAACTGAAGTTGCTCAGTTTAAGAGCTCTGCCACAAAAGTCAATGTCTGGCCTTCTACAAAACCAACAGCACTGAGAACTGTGATTGCCATTGGGAGTGGTGGGGATTAAGCCCTTCAACGCCACAGGCACAGCAGCCAATACTTTCTGTAATCCTCAGGCTCTTTGTTCACAGCTATTGGCTATCTGTGTAGTTGAGCAAGAAGCCTGTTCCTAGTTTGTATTACATACTCTGCTCACCCCATTTATAGGGCCTACTGTAAGAAGAATGATCTGGCTAAGCGGAATCTGCTCTGAGAACTGACTTTATCCTGCTTCTCAGCTATAACACAAAGATAATTTTGTTAATATGGACATAGAATCATGGAGATATCTGCTCTGCTATATTCCCTATGTACAGAAAGTAGTGCTGGTCCATGTAGTAATTTCTTGGGGAACAGATATTAATCATCAGCCATTGGATGGATCTTACTGATGTAAAAAAAGCTTGCCATCTCCTCACCTTCCAATTGCATGGATGGATTTTCACTAGCACTTAACATTGAAGCATCATCACATTTGATCACTGAAGCAGATCCCACTTTCCAGCATCTTATTAACGAGAAGATAGCTGAGCAGCAGACACACCATCTCCCACCCCTATTGGTGTTTGCAAGAACATTCTACCCCAGTAGGGGGCACTAAGGGGCACTATTTATTTATTTATTTATTTACCACTTCCTCTTTTTTTAAAGAGGCAGTAAAATGCCTAACCAGCTCACAGCTGATTATATACAACCCTGAATTGGACTAAAACCTCATAAGAGCATATTAAGAGTGGGTGGCTGTGGAAAGAGAATGGGGAGGGGACCGTAGTGTTCCATCTCCACTGTCCCCTCTAGAACCAGCCCAAGTATTACTGTTTGAATTCCACTCTCTTTTTCATTAACACCAGCAGTTGTGTTTTCCCAGTGCAACGTCCACTGCCAACAATGGACACACCATGACGGCGAAGCTGCCACTGTGGCTACAGGGCTGTCCACGGGCTCCCAAACTCTCCACCTTCTCTAGCTACTGTCAGCCAAAGATAAAGACCACCACCACTTTTTTCCCTGGCTCAGGAGCTTTTCCATTCATTTCCAGTCCATCCTGGGCATAGCCATTCAGAACCAATTGTGCTGTTTTTCTATCATTTGTTTTAAAAAAAAGGAGTTTCCATCTGTTTTCCATGAAAGTTACAAATGGGAGAGTGTCATCCTGTCTTCCACCAGCACAATGTCTGGACCAAACTGGTCTGTGCACTGTTTCACTGTAGCCAGGATGCTCAGGAGCCGCTGGTCCATGGCATCCAAGTGAGGGTCGGAGAGCACTGGTGAGATGGGGTCATGAGACATGGCAGTCTTTAAGGCAGACTTCAGCACTCCATTCTTCAGGTAGTTCAGTCTGTTCCAGGTGGAAACCCGGATGCTGGAAAAGAAAGATGAGCACACATCATACTAGTGCACACAGGACTTCCAGTCTAAGGTCCCATCAGCACTACCATATAGCTGCTCCGTTGAGGAGTCCAGTTACAACATGATTATGCCTACATAGATGGGAGCAAATTATAACTGGGTATCTCTCCGCACTCCCAAATATGATTGTAACTAACATAATCCAGACCTAAAATGTTGGTAGCAGATGAAGGTGAAGGGAAAGTGATCTAATACGTTGCAATTCTTCTAAGAATTGCTCCATGAAAGCTCCTGACAGGAAGAGCACAGCTAGGTCAGTCTGAAGGCTTCCCAGACACAGCTGGAGAAGGGAACTGAGTGAGAGGTCTGACTGCTAACCCAAAACAATGCTTTACTCCAGTCAGAACTGAAGAATGCTTTACTCAGCATTACTCCAGTCAGAACTTCATCAACCAACAATCAGTCATGGATGAGAAAAGAGTCAGATGATTAACCTTCCCTACCATGTTCTTTCTACTTTGCCATTTAATCTTTTCACACTATCGCATTTGAACTGTTTTCTTCTGGGGAATCTCCTGGGATTCCTCCCATCAAAGTTGCATGTTGTAGCAATTTGCCACAGCTGATGTCCTGACTCACCTAGCTCCCTTTGGAGTTCATCACTGTCACTGAGTGTTAGGGGAGGGTGGTGTCACCCATGTTACAGGGTACTCCCTATCCCCAGGGGAAGCTGTGAATTCTGCAGTCAAAACAATTGAAACAGATTTTAGCACATTCACATGGCTACCATAGAACATTCTGTTTACAGGCTTCCCTGCCTAGAGGTGTGAGCTGTCCATGGACCACCTGGGCTCAGTGAGAATGAAGACCAGAAGAGCAGGGAGCTGTTCAATCTTCTGCAAGGATGGAAGGGGAATTGCCTCTGGAAACCTCTCCTCTAGGACTGTGTTTGGAGGAACTCGAAACAGAGGACACAGACTCCAAAGGAGCCACACAAAACAAGAAAAAGAAAACATTTAAAAAAATTACTAGGGAAAGCTAAGGAAATTTTTAATCATTTTTTAAAAGCGTTTCTATTTACTTACTTCATGCTCCTGTTGAAATTTCAGTTTTCTGCAGACTTTAGTGTGCTACAGAAACCAGAGGTGTTACAAAAGAAGGTAGGTCAAATGTGCTGTAGTATATAGGGGCTGTATTGGCTGTACTTGCAATCTGAGGAGCTGAGCTTCCGTACTCTGCAAAGCTCCTGGTTTCCAGAGACTCCGAAGAATTCAGGAGACAAACTGAACCCTCGAGGGGCAGCTCATGGAACTCTCAATAGACTGGCCTATTTTAAAAAGTGATGTGATTTTCATTTCTCCGTTTGCGTTGCCCTGATGTAGCACAGTCATGCAAACTACTGCACCGATTTCCTTTGTTTGGGTTTTTTAAATGCTCATGCAACATACAGCCTATTTGTTAACTGGACAAGGAGAGCAGAGCCCACAAAAGCAAAGAAAGGCTGGCCTCGTCAGGTAAGCATGGGGCCACAGAACCCAGAAATCAACAGGTTGCAGGAGACAAAAAATGAAAAAAGCAGGATGGGGGTGCAGGTCACAGGGACAAAATGAGGGATTCAGAGTGGGACAGTGAACAGAGAATCCCAGACAACGCCCTCTGCTCTAAGGAGTCAAGGGATACCCTGAAGAACTCTGCCTGGATGCATGCACAGACAAGGGACAAGAAAAAGGCCTCACAGGCAGAGAACACCCTTCCCTCTACACAGCACAATGACTAGCAGTTTTGAAGGCTCAAGTCCTCCATATAACCCAAAGCAAGAACCGCACAGGTAGCAGCGGTGCAAGCTTCCACACACTGCCTTGCCACTGTACCTCAACCCTCAGAAGGGACATCAGGAATGAGGGTGGTTTAGTTGCCATGCCTATCCAATCCTTGGCTTCTGTCAGTGAGAGTTCCAATGGTGATGCAAACATCTGTCCATCAGGAACTGGCCAGAGACCAGTTCATTTCATATAAGCCACTGAACAGCTGCAGATGGAAGCTACTTGTCATTACTGATCAAAGGTAAATTTGAACCAGTGACCTAAAAGAGTTCTATGTATAACCTGCATGTCTCCAGGCTGTCAGAGGGCTTCAATGCTATGAATTTCAGTGTGCTCCTGATTTAGATTTGGCAATTGCGTACAAATAAACTCAATGGCTTCTCTGTGACTTACTTACATGCAGCACTGATAAAGAGGAGCTAGGATGCTTCTCTCATCCAGGGAGGGGTTTCCAAAACTGAAAAACAAATTAGAAGCAGGTGAGCCAGCTGAACACTCAGCACCCTTTCCGACCTCAGCAGATTCTGTAAGGAATTTGAAATCAATAACCAAACAATTCCATGCTCCAACAACTCAAATCAGTGAAGCTAAAACATTCTCAGCCCATGACCAATTAGACATACAACTCCCAACAGTTTCTGTTAATGTACCCAACAAACAGCAGCAGCAGCTTTAGTTTTTATAGTTCTTTACCCTGCCAAGCCACCTCAAGGCACTTTAAAAACAAGCTGTGAAGAACTTTAGGGATGTAGCCCACATTGCTGAGCTAAGGGGGAAAACAAGTGGGATATCAGTTTAGACAAAGAATGAGCGTATCAGCTCCCTGACATTCCTGGACAGGGAATGAATTGAGGAACAGCCACCTGACACATGTAGATCCCCAAGTTGGCCAACCTCGAGCTGAAGGCCAGGGACATAAAATGCTAATCAATTCTAACCCATCTAAACCTCACTATCACCCTTTCAGCTGGAGAACTGCCAAAAGGACTTCATAGTATATTTTGGGCTCCATTGAAATAGATGCCAAATAAACTTGCACAGAAGTTATTTTTCAGTCACTTATAAATTTAATTTAACAATTTCTTCACAAGCCTAACGAACAGCCTGCTCCTTAACAAGGGAGCAAAATCTGGAGCTGTTTTATTCATCTGAGTTGCTAAGCATAAAAAAGCCTTAAAACATCAGAGTATTTTTTCACACTTCAGTAACTCAAAGACAGCTGAAGAGACTTGACTCAAAATGTCAGAAGAAATTCACTTCTGGGGCTGAGATGCCCCCAGAGGAAATTGTTTCAGAAGGGTATGAGCATGTGAACACAGGTAGTTATAACGAAAACACAGACATAACCCATCACTATCACCATCGCTATCCATTGACTAATATGTAACTCTCTCCCACTCTAATGCCAGGACATTTTAAAAAGCCACCATTTTTGTAGGATCCACCAAAAGACATCTGAGAGCAGCAGCAATTAACTAATATTCCTAAAGAGGAATACATCCCTGCTGGCATCATGGAAGGAGTCATTGAAGGGGCTGATGCATAAACAGCAATGAAAATTAAACTGAGCCATGTTTATTTCAGACAGATTAGAAATACTCACAATAAGAGAAAGGAGCAGGAGAACCCAATACTTAAAAGGGAAGAAAGGCCAAGAGTAACAAGAAGGAAATGGTATTTTCAAGCCTTCTAAGGGTCTGTCTAGATGACAAAAAAGGTGCTTTAAAATCAAGTTAGCTACCAATCATGGTAGTTCGTTGGTAACTCAACCCCAAGGTTAAGTCTTCACTAAGTTAGGAAGTATTTTTAACCAGTGTTATCTAAGGTACTAAGATCATAGTGTAGCAAAGTGATTCACCAGTTGGAGCACCTCACTGGGGCTAAGAGCGGTGCTGCACAGTTTTATCCTTTAGTTGTCTCCGTTCACCTTGTGACTTATCCCTCAAGCTGGGTCACCTATGGTCTCACCCTTTTGAAATAAACCAGTGTTTTCACCCAATAGTCCTGTGATAAATGAAGGGGGGGGGAGCTCCCTTTTATGAACAGCCAGCCAGCAAGTAGCTATAAAATCCCTCTTAGTAGCTGTTCTCTAATTGCTCTACCTGTAAAGGGTTAAAAAGTCTCACTGCTATGCATAGGTAAAAAGGAGTGAGTGGGCACCTGGCCAAAAGAGCCAATGGGAAGGCTACAACTTTTTAAAATTGAAACAAGACTCCCCTTTTGTCTGTCTGTGTTTGTTCTCCAGGAAGAGGTAGACAGGGCTGCAACTATGCTGTAAGAAGCTTGGGGCCAGGTATAAAAAAAAATCATCGGTATCATACCTAGAAACTACTCATTTGAAACCCCAGATATGTAAGTAGACCAGGAAATGTCTAGGAAGACGCGATCAGGTTTATCTCTTTTTATTTCTTTATGGCTTGTGGACTCCTCTGTGCTAACCCCAGATGCTTTTGTTTTGCTTGTAACCTTTAAGCTAGACCTCAAGAAAGTTATTCTTGATGCTTAACCCTTGAAGTTTTTTTTTTTAATCTAGCAAATGCCTAAGTTCCCAGATGATTTTTTTTTATTAATAAAATTTACCTTTTTTTAAGAACAGAATTGAAGGTGTGTGTCTTAAGAGGTTTGTGTACGTTGTTTAATTAGCTGGTGGAAACAGCTGATTTCCTCCCCCACCCTCCCCTTTCTCAGCTCTTCCTCAGAGCGGTGTGGAGGGGGACGAGGGGGGGGAGGAGTTGGATTGGGTTTGAAAGGGCTTGAGGGTACCCAACAGGAAGGAATTCCCAAGTGTGCCTTCCTGGGTTCGCAAAGGGGTTTTGCATTTGGGTGGTGGCAGCGTTTACCAATCCAAGGTCAGAAAAAAGTTGTAACCTTGGAAGTTTAATAAAAGCCTGGAGTGGCCAGTATTAATTTTTAGAGTCCTTGCATGACCCCACCTTCTGCACTCGAAGTGCCAGAGTGGGGTATCAGCCTTAACAAGTCCCTTCCAGCTACCACTTAAAAAACAAAAACAAAACAACCACCTTTAATCCTAGTAAAGACAAACCCCAAATGTAGAGTTTCACACCTTTAAAATAGAAGGGAAGCTTTGGTTACATAACCCCCTAATACAATTTTAAAGGTGTTAAAACTGTCTACACTGAGCCTATACCTATACTACAAGCTAGGAGTGTGATTCCCACCCCACACAGACATACTTGTCCTAGCTCTCCCCTGAGCTAGCACACTAAAAATAGTTGTGTAGCCAAGGTAGCACAGGCAGCAGCCGCACAGGCTAGCCACGCCAAGTACATACATATGGAATTCAGGCTGTTTTGTACTTAGCACAGCTAGTCCCATGCCACCACTGCAGCTGCCCATGCTACCTCAGCTACACTACTATTTTTAGGACACTAGCTCAGATGAGAGATAGCACAAGTATGTCTACATGAGCTAGGAGCCTAACCACCTCTTTTACTCTGTTTAGCCATGGTGGCTTTTTTTGGTACTCTTACTATGGTGTTTTTAAAACGTTTTCACACAGTTTGCAGGCATTTAACTCGTGACTGTTTGTATTAAAATCTGTTTAACTAGCTTCGTCATTTTTTGTGGAGTTCCCCTTTTTGAAGTTAAATGCTACTGTGGTGGGTTTCTTTGGTATTTCCTCCCGCCCCACCCTCACAAGGATGTTGAATTTAATTACATTTCAGTTGCTATTACCAAGCGATTCAGCTATATTCACCTCAAGCACTGCCTCTTCCCTGGTGGGTTCCAGGACTAACTGCTCCAAGAAGCAGTCATTAATGGCATCTAGAAACTTTATCTCTGCATCCCATCCTGAAGTAATATGTACCCAGTCAGTATAGGGATAGTTGAAATAAACCATTATTACTGAATTGTCTATTTTTTATAGCCTCTCTAATCTCTCTGAGCATTTCACAATCACCATCCTGGTCAGGTGGTTGGCAGTATATTCCTACTGTTTTATTCTTATAATTCAAGCACGGAATTTCAATTCATGAAGAGTCTATGGTACTGTTTGATTCATTTATGATTTTTACTATTTTTGACTCTATGCTTTCTTTCACATATAGTAAAAAGAACAGGAATACTTGTAGCACCTTAGAGACTAACAAATTTATTTGAGCATAAGCTTTCGTGGGCTAAAACCTACTTCATTGGATGCATGCAGTGGAAAATACAGTAGGAAGATATATAGATATAGATATATATACACATACACACACACAGAACATGAAACAATGGGTGTTACCATACACACTATAATGAGAGTGATCAGTTAAGGTGAGCTATTATCAGCAGGAGAGAGAAAGAGAGAGAGAGAAGGAGAAGAAGAAGAAGGGGAAAAAAGGAAAAAAAGAAAAAAAAAATGTTGTAGTGGTGATTACCACTACAAAAAGTTTTTTTTTTTTCCCCTTCTCCTCCTCCTCCTCTCTATTATTATATTATTTGAAAGGATTTGCCATAAGGAATATTGACAGAATTTTAGCTTGAGCTATTGCAATGGCTAACTATGGGAAAGGCAGAGTGGGGGAATGGATAACTGCGTGCCGCCTTTCTCATCACCAAGTGGCCGCCAGCACTAATATGCTTCCTACCTTTTGGCATTGTCCAGGAGGATGAGCATACTGGCTCCTTCATCGTCCTGGAAGCTTTCATAGTGATGTCGGTCAGCATTCCCAATCAAATAATCAAAGACGGCGGTGTCAATGATATCAAGGAGGCGGGGGCCTGAGTCATAAGGTGAGGTCTTCTTCACAGCATCGCAGTAGCTCTCGTCATACTCCCACCTGCAGGCAGACAAGGGGAATCAAAGCAATGTCAACCAAGATGGCAATCTACTGCAACCCCCAGGCGCCCCGAAGAAGAGACTTGAGCACTTTGCAACAGTTTTAGACAAACATATCAGCTGACCTTTCAAGTTTTGTTTATAGTTGTCTTTTTACTCACTTATCAAAGAGAGTGGTGTTTAAAAAGTGGATTTTTTTAGGGCTGTCAATTAATCGCACTTAATTCATGCAATTAACTCAAAAAAATTAATCACGATTAATTGCCATTTTAATCGCACTGTTAAACAATAGAATATTAATTGAAATTCATTAAATATTTTGGATGTTTTTCTACATTTTCAAATATATTTTCAATTACAACACAGAATACAAAGTGTACAGTACTCACTTTATTATTTTTATTACAAATATTTGCACTGTAAAAATAAAAAATTGTATTTTTCAGTACACTATTCCTACTGTCTCAATTTATTTTCCTCCATCCAATCCAACTTCTCTCTCTACTGAAAATGACCCAAGCAAAATTACCAGTGACCCCTGCCTGGCCAAGTCTAAAGGCCTTCTCTGTCTACTCATTCTCCTTTATAGCACACAGAAGGAAATATCAGGGTTAGAGTTACTGTGCCCTCTCCCTTTAAGAACTGAAGGTCTGCTGCGGGGGCTCAAAGGGGATAGTTCTGGTCGCAGCAGCAGAATTTTGGTGTGCTATGAAAAGACTGAGCTGAAATGGGGTTGTGTAAGCTGTGTGTGTGTTTTTGGACACTAAGTTTAATAAAATCCAGTTTTAAAATGGTCCCTGGTCTGGGAGTGTAACACCTTTGACACAATGATCGTCCTTTATACTCTGAAAACCTCACCTGCACGCATTTCCATGATACAATTTGTCTTCTACTTCTGACTACTCCTTCAGAGTTTTGTTTGGAAGCACCCCATTTTCTTCTCCACTGGTAAGCTTTCAGGGTAGAGCCCTGCGTGGGATTTTTTTTAATCCCGCCCCTGCTATTATAGCAGTGGGTGCTGCAGGACCTGCGGGATCCCAGTCCTGCTGCAGGGCTCTGTTTCAGGATTCTCTGTCTTCTCTCCTTTCTATATACTCATTCTCTATGTCTGGGGTCCTCAAACTCTTTCATTCTGCAGAAATCTCTTATGGAACAGTTCCATTCCCAATACCCAAACCCACAGAGCTTACTTCTCAAAGTATTTCAATCTTTAGACCACCAGGAAGTGCTCCATGGATAACATTTTGAGAATTGTTGCCCACCCCAGCAGTTTCATGCTGATTTCACAACGAAAATTTATCTCCAGTGTCTACCCGCACTACCCCATCCTCAACATCCTGCCACTGTTTCAACCTCAAAGTGGCAAAAGGGACAAAGTGGCTTTCCTCCCAAAGCTTTTCTTCCCCCTTCATTATCACAGTTAACAACTCCATTCTTTTCCTAGTTACCAAGCCTTGCAACATGGGCGTTATGTCCACCTCTCCACAGCCAGGCTCTTGCTAAGCCTTGTTTCTTCCTCTTTCTCAAATCCATTCTTCCTCTCCGCACAATCTGCTAATACCCTGATTTATGCCCTGCCCATCTGCCATCTTTACTAGTAATAAGTACAACTTATACAGCACCTTCCATCCATGGATCTCAAAATTCTTCACAAAACATTAACTAAGACTGAAAACCCCTAAGGAGGTTTGTATTCCCATTTTACAAAACGGAGAGGTTAACTGACCTGCCCAAAGTCAGAGTGAGTCAGCAGCAGAGGCAGAAATAGAATTTCGCTGCTATAACCATTACCAATGCTGTCTCCAGAGGACAGGAATAAGTTCTACGCTGGCCTCCCTGTATCTCACCTATCCTCTATCCAAAATACTGTGGGCCAAAGTCTTCTCCTCTTATTGCTCTGACAGTCCTCAAATCCTTTCACTGGCTTCCTCCTTTTCTTCCTGCATCAAGCCCAAACTCCACGTCTTCACCTTCAATATTCTGTACATCACGCCGACATCTCATCTTATATTTCTTCCTATGCCCCAGGCACACTCTATGTGTTACTCATACCACTCTCCTAAATGCTCCCCTGCCTCCTCCTCACAGTCTTTAATTCATATTTTTTATGACCGCTCTTACTCCACTTGGAACAGCTTTCCCTTTCCCCTGCACCATGCTACATTCCCCTTTCTATTCACCATTTGTCAATCAAGTTACCACACTGAGCTTTCTCCAGCACCATCTGCTCCTACATTTACTTCTGATAATTTGTATTCTATTGAAGAGTTTAATTGTGACTCCGAAGGTCAGGGATCTTATCTAGTACATGGTTGTTGAAAGCTATGTACACTAAAGCACTAAATGAATAATGTTAAACAGGATTATTCAAGACAGAACAGAAGCAGCAGCTTTGAGAAGAAAAACTCCTACACAAATATCTTCCATAATTAGGAGCAGCAGAAAGGACATTACATGTCATATGGAACATATGCATATTTCTTCCCCTAATCCTGAAGACAGGTTTCCAAAGAGTGAAAGCAGCAATATAGTTAAGTACATGACAAAAGAGCAATGTTATTTGATCCTATCTGCATGGGCAAGAACAACGTATTTTATAACATAAGGATTGTCAGGTTAGACCTGGAGCTTGTCTACACAGTGGGGTAAGGCACTTTATGGAAGTGTGATTTCTGAAGTGCACTAAAGTGTTGTGCATTTATAGTCCACATAGACCCTGCTGGTGTGCTTTAACATAATGGTGTTTGAAATAGTACTATGCTAGAGCACACATGGGAACTTATAATGCACACCAACAGGGTTACAATTAATGCATAACACCTTAGTGTGCTTTAAAATCATGCCCTTATAGTGTGCATTACCCCACCATGCAGACAAGCTCTAGCTCTCACTCCAACATGGTAAAACATAGCATAAATGGGCCCTCTAAGTTGAGAAACAACTTCTTAACAGAAGCAAAATGTTTCCTGTTCTCTTTTCCACAAATACATCATCAAGTGATCCATCCCGTCATCCATTCCCAGCTTCTAGCAAACAGAGACTAGGGACACCATCCCTGCCCATCCTGGCTAATAGCCATCGATGGACCTATCCCTCCATGAATGTATCTAGTTCTTCTTTGAACCCTGTTATAGTCTTGGCCTTCACAACCACCTCTGGCAAGGAGTTCCACACACACAAAAGTTCAGATTCTTTCTGTGAATAGCTAGCTAGTTAGAAACTGATGTAAATAGCTAAACCAAAAATCTAGTTCAGCAAACAAGATTTCAGGGGCTGAAAATGTTTTTCTGGTCACCTGTCCTGGATCAATGCTTGGAAAAGTTTACTGAGCTTGAAATCATTTGGGCTAGTCCTGGCAAAGTGTTTCTAACCTAATGAGTTTTTGAGATACCGTGTCTGTCTTATAACTTTCAGGCCCACACTGGTCTCCGTCTAACAGTGCTCTTTGGACATGGGTCCAGATCCCTACATGTTGCTAGTATACAAACAAACAACTTTTCAGTTCTAAACTATTTAAGGTGAGATATACTTTGCACAAAATACACAAAAATTTGATCTTTAAAAAAAAAAAAAAAAAATAGGAGAGAACTTCATCTCTTCCAAGCTCCACAGAATCTCCCTCAAACACACCGAAATTACTTTGGTATGAAAGCTTTTGACATAGGTCCACAACAAAAAAACCCATAAAAATAGAACCAATAAAAACCCATGAAATTAGGCAAAAAGACTACTAACTCAGTGTCACAGGGTTCTGTTGAGCCAAATAGGGGCACAGTATAAAAGAAAGCCTCAACAGTGAGAGGTAAGCAGCTGAGATTCCACAGTCAACTCAGGTATGGCTGAATCACTCACTGACTTGTGTGGCAAGTTACTTTCCAGGGAAAAAGTGGGGAAAAAAATGACACTTAGCATTCCTGGATGTCCATAGGATTTTTTCCCTCTCCCTCAAATTAATGCTTGTCCCATCAGAGGCCTTCACTAGTAGTTCTGGTTCAAGAAAACTGGCTGAAAGTTCCTTTGGATCTTGTGAATCTTTAAACAGCCCAAGACACGGCTAAGCATGCAAAGATTGGTGTACTCTGAACTGCTGCAGTAGGCCTATCGGGTTCTTATACCTGGCCAATTTGCCTTCACGGTAAGTCCTTCCCCAAGGATGCCGGTGCTTCTGAAGAGGCCAGACATCAGGCAGCCATAGCGTGACTGACCCCTCCATGGTATCTCCATCAGCACAAGCTGGTTCTGTTTCTCGACAATAGTAGCACTTCCCATAGAAACAGGTACTATTACCTTCAAAAACAAAAAAAACATATCACAAGAACAGCAGTAACGCTATGGAAGCCCAAACAAAAGAGAGGAGCAGCCTGAAGGACCTTTAGAGAGATTTCCACAAAGAAGTCCTTTCAACAGTTCACTTCATTTCGCCTTCCTCTTCCTTCCCTCAAGAGGAAACCAAAACTTCTCTTTTTCTTTTGGAAAGAAGTTCCAAATGGAGAGATAACCAACAGGAAATTATTCATCTTTGACAAGATGAAAAGCTCACTTTAAAAGGATCCAGTGAATAGACAAGGGAAAACACACACACAAAAAACTACATTAGAAGAACATTATTAAGTTTGCAAAGTCAAGCACTCAGACATTAGGAAATTCAAAAATTTCTTGTGCTCACATGCTCAGGGTCTAATGGACTGCATATGTCTGGTTGGGAAGGAATCTTCCTCCAGGTCGCATTGGCAGTGATTCTGGGGGGTAATTTGCCTTCCCCTGCAGCGTGTGGGCACGGGTCACTTGCTAGGATTATCTGGGTATACCTCCTTTAAACTTGTCCATGCCTTTACAAAGGACTCAGGCACTGGTTCATCTCTGTCCTTCCTAGTCTCTGCTTGTAGCACATAATAGCCTGACTTAATTTCGGTTGTTGGATTTAGCAGGAGGGGGCTGGTGGCCTGTGATATAAGGAGGCCAGACTATATGATCTGGACGCCCTTTCTGGCCTTAAATTCTGTGACTATGACATTGAACAACGAAGAGGAAACAAAATACTGAATTAGTTGCTCATTAAGTGAGCACTAACATCCAGTGCAGTGAATGAGAGAGGGGTCTAGTGGGAAAAAATAGTATCTGATCATGCACAAAGGGGTCAAATTAAGGTCGCACAGGCAATCTTAATTCTGGCATTTCCTAACTTCTGAGTGCTTGGCTTTGCAATCTTAATTATATTAAGTTTTTGTGTTATATCCTAGGTTTAAAAAAAAAAAAAAACAAAAATAAGGCGCAAATGCGGGGGGGGAAATTCTATCATTCTGACACCTACTTGGGTCATCTGCAGGATTGGATCCTTTAAAACTCTATTGCAAAGACCTCTGCCATTCGAGCAAATGGAGTAGCTGATAGCAATAGTAGGTTGTCATCCTCTATGTGGACTAGTTCTGAGCGGGGCGGTGGATGGGACACTGCCAGAGGATTTCACTGCTTCTGACAGCAGAGAAATGATGAGACTTAGGAATCTTATGTTCCATTCCAGGCTTTGGAGAGAAGTGTGTTCTAATAGGCAAAGATTCTTCTGCCTATCCTTCCCTGCCCCCTCACCTTGACCCCTGCTGCTACATCCTTCCAATCTGTTTCACCCCCATCTCCAAGTCCCAGGCTGGGTCTACACTACAGCGGGGGTCCGACCTAAGATACGCAACTTCAGCTACGTGAATACCGTAGCTGAAGTTGCGTATTTTAGGTCGGCTTACCTGGCGGTGAGGACGCGGGAAAGTCGACCGCTGCCGCGCTGCCGCCGACTCCGCTGCCGCCTCTTGCCGAGGTGGATTTCCGGAGTCGACGGCAGAGCGATCAGGGATCGATTTTACCGCGTCTTCACTAGACGCGGTAAGTCGATCCCTGATAGACCGATTGCTACCCGCCGGATTGGCGGGTAGTGAAGACATGCCCCCAGTCTCTTGCCCAGCCAGCCCTAGTTCCTCTGCACCTTCTGGCTCCTCATTCCCAGTTTCCCCTCTCAGCTCCTCATTTAATCTGCTTCTTTTCTCCCAACCTCCAGTCACCCTACCACCTTGTCCTCTGCACCCCATCACTGTAGGTTTGGCTCTTGTCTCCTTTGCTTTCAAATCAGACAGATTCCCCCTCCATGCTGCTTTGGCATCAGCAAAGGGAGCACTGACAGCAAAAGAGACACTGGCTCCATGCTCCATGTAACACTCCCAGCCACAGCAAAGACAACAGCTGCGACTAGAGAGAGAGAGAGAGAGAGAGAGAGTCCTCCTTTAGACCCTGGCTGCAGCCTGCCTAGTGGGGATGGAATCTTCACATTTTTAAAAGGATAATAACTTGGCCAAATTTAGTCAGATTTCATAGGGGTAGCAAAAGGCACATCCCTGACACAAAGGCCACCATGTTTCTAAATTTCAAGTCCCTATTCCACAGAATGGGGGCACAAGAGCTCCCCCCCTTAAAAAAAAATAATAAGTTGCCTGAATTTTTGAACATAGGCGAAACAACAATTTTTCATTAGCCTCATTTTCTGAAACAGCTGAACCATTTTGACTGAAATTACAAAAACACACACAACCTCAGCATGAGGCAGAGACCTGGCATGGTATATTTCAGCCTGAACAGTTAAAGTTTGGCAGAGTTATAAACAACTGAAAATATAGTCTTATAACTGGAAGCGTCTGACAACCTTAATAATAAGTGCTACCAGCCCTGCCTATCATACATACATAAAAACAATACATTGTTAATGAACAGTTGTCTAAATACGTTTTCTGACAAAGAAATATGATACTTTATAATCTGACTGAAGTACTAATGGTTGTAGCACAGGGCATTTTCTGAGGCATAATGACCAGCTGGCAGGACTCTGCCCTTGAGCCATTAACCCCCAGAAAATACCCCATCAACATTACTACTATAAATTAAATGTATGAAACTGTTCTGGGACATCTAGTTATGAACATCTTATCCCGTTCTATAACCATGTTGCTATACCAGGCACACTGTTGGTGCTACCCAAACATCATCATCCATCACCATCTTGTATATTAGCAAGCCACATCATTCCAACCGTCCATTCAGTTTACTCAGAGTAAAATATAATTCCATGTTTTCAATTCAGGTCTATTTCTAAATTCTTCTGACTGCTTTTGACATTAGGAAGAAAATACTTATTCAAACAAATATCTGCAAAAGAGAACGTACAAAAATTACAGGCAAACCAAAGTATTTTTTGTTGAAAAATAATCCCACCCCCCTTTCCCCACCAAACAAGGTTATACCAGTGTTAAAATCCCTCCGAAGGGCTGGAAGCAGTTTATCAGGTTCCTATATAGTAGTTAACTGTTCTACAGTTATGTCAGTTTCCCACTGCTTTTTTTTGTTTTTGTTTTTTTTTTTTTTTTAAATAAACATGCTTATTTTCAATGGGCTGCACGATACCTAGAACCCACTTACCCAGCATCAGGAATGTACTCAGCAGCTGCTCTGTTGCAACGGGTTTGATCTCTGTACGCAGATTCACAAACCTGCCAATCACCAGTGGAGCTCGCCGGAAACCCAGAATTCTGTTTCGGGGAGGGAAGAGGGGTGACAAAGTATGAGCATTTTAACAGGAATAGCAGTTTCAAATCTAAAAACCACATCAGATCTCCAAGCCACTGAGCAAATTCAAAGATGGTTGCCTTATAACAGGTGCTAAACTTGGCACCCCATTGGAAATTAACCCTTCACCATTTGTACCTTCTATCTTCTTTCAAGACTTTCCTTTGGCTAAGGAGGGCTGGATGTACGAGACTCCCTTTACAGCCCATCAGCAATGCTCCTATATTGGTCTGAGTGGTCACTGCAGAGCAGCATGAGATGCACCTTTTCTTCAAGGACCAAATACAGTGTCTTCACAGAACTCAACCCCGGAAATGAGACCTCATATCACAAAATATATTGTCTCTCATGTAGCAGCTCAGAGCAAACACCACAGGGCCTTGGGCTGGCCACATGGAAAGATAATTTATACTAATTCCCAGAAACCACCTGATAAACTCTGTTGTAATTTAAACTCCAATTCAGTTAAACTTGAGAGCAGACAAGCTGGTTTGAGAGAACTGGGTGTCTTTGGAAAACACAAAGACATTTAGAAACATGAGAGAGGTGGGAAAGATAGTTTAGCAGGTAAGCACAAGTCTGTCAGTGAGTTCTGTTCCTGTGTCTGTTAGACTTACTGTGTGACCACAGGCAATTTGGGTGTTTAGGGTGGGATTTTCAAAAGTGCCGAAGTGAGTTTGGAGCACAAGTATCAATACAATTTGCACTCTTAACTCACTTAGGCACGTTTGAAAGACCCACCCTTAACCTTTATGCCTCAGTTGTCCCCTCTGTAAAATGGAAATACTTATCTCACAGAGGTACTATGAAGGTTAGGTCTTTAACATTTGTAAATTGCTTTTAGAGCCTCAGACAGAAAGCCCAAAAGAAGTGCAAAGTGTTATTCAAAATAGGCAAAGAAGAATGTTTGTCTTAACAAATCATGCCTGAGATATACAGGAGAGTAAAAGAGTCCAACAGATTTGGATGTGTGCAATTATCTAATTTGTATGAGCAAATGTGATAGCCATATGCAAAGGGACACAGAATTAAGACTATTTAAAATAGGTATCCTTTGAAGTGTCAGCATCAGAGTTAAATATTAGCACCCTATTGTGATGAATGGGAAAGATGTCAGTTCACACCTCACCAGAACCATTGCTTAGGTATAAGACAGCACTACATGGAATCATATTCAAGAGGTCATCTTTGCAACATAACCACAAGAAACATACTTAAAAAAATAAAAAAAATAAAGCTTGCAATTTGAAGTTGTCGTGGATGCCAGAAAAAAATAGTACAAGTGGTCCAGATCCACCCCAGGTGTCAAACTCATGCTCCACAGAGACCCCTCCCACAGATCTAGGAGCAACAATTTTCGGCTCTGAAAAAACTCTGATCAGACCTTCTTAACTGAAAGTAGGCAGCTGCCACACAAGTCCTGAAGAGGTTGTAAATTACGAGAAAAAGTAGGAAAATCCAATCTCTCACTGGACAGCCCTAGAGAAACAAGAACCCAATGGCATTGGGGCAGTATCCCTTATAGAAACAGAAACTTTACTCAATTTAGTCCAATATAATCCTATTGTAGGAAAAAGTGTGGCTGAGAAAGGATATCACAGTGCCCTATGCAGGAAAATAGACCCTACTTTGCCTCCCTGATTGTGAAATATGAAAGAAAACTGGCATAAAGTTCAGAGCAAAAATAGTCTGAATATGTTTTGCTTTGTACAATTCAACACAGCAACTGTCATGCTAGATCAGACCTATGGTCGAACGTCCAGTATCCTATCTCTAACCGAGTCCAGCACCAGACAAGTCAGAGAAAGGTGCAAGAAACCACCCAGTTCCTAACAGTTCACAATTGGCTTAATATCTCTTCTAAAAGCTATTGTAGTATTAACTATGTGACCAAATCCCTTTCTGAATCTTGCTCAGTTTTTGACCTCAATGATATCGTCTGGCAATGAATTCCACAGCTGAATTGCATGTTTTGTGAAAATATATTTCCTTTTATCAGTTTTGAATTTGCCCTCTTTCAATTTCATTTAAACTCCCTTTGTTCTTGTGTTATGAGACAGAACAGAACGTTCCAATTCACCTTCTCTAGATCATTCATTATTTTGTATACTTTTATCATGTCCCCTCTTATTCACCACCTCCTTTCTAAAGTAAGAGATTCCAACATTTTCACTTTTTCTTCATATGAGAGGTTTTTTTTCATTCCCCCAATTATTTTCTATACCCTTTTCTAAAACCCCTTCTAATTATGTAATAGCCTTTTTGAAATGGAGTGACCAATACCTCAAGCAGTATTCTAGATGAAGCTGCACCACTGATTTTCCACTCCTTATGTATCCTAACATCTTATTTGATTTTTTGACAGCAGCTGCACATTGAGCTGAGGTCTTCACATTGAGCTGTCCACAATGATTCCCAGACCCCTCTCCCAAATTGATCATTAATTTAGACCCTTCTAAGGTATATGAGTAGTTGATTTTTTCCCTCCAGTGTGAATTACTCTGCGTTTACCATCAATATACTTCATTTGTCATCATGTTACCCACTCACCAACCTTGGTTAGGTCCCTCTGATGTGCTTCACAGCCCTCTGTGGACTTGACTAACCTAAATAACACTATATCATCTGAAAAAAAAAAAAACTGCTTCCTCACTGCTCACCCCCCTTCCCAGATCACCGACAAATATACTAAACACAAGACCTAGTACAGAACTTTAAGGCACCCTCATTCTTCACTTTTTGACAAGATGAAAATTGACTATTTGACTCACTGTCTCTTGGTCAGTTTTTGATCCATGATAATACTTTACCTCTCACCCCATGACTACTTAGTTTCTTTAGCAGTCTCTCGTGAGGAACCTAATTAAAACCCTTTGAAAGTCTACGTAAACTGTGCCCATCTTGTTCTTTTTTATCCATTACTTTGTTGACATGTGCAAAGCATTCTAATAAGTTAGGGTGATACTATTTCCTTTCGCAGAAACCTTGTTCATTGGACTCTATCATGTCATGACGTTTTATAATGTTTTTTGTTCTACTCAATGAGCAGGTTGGAAACTGATGTCTCAGGCACCCTCTCTGAAGTGAACTGGTGCAAAAAAACCAAAACAAAAACAAGAGAATAATTAAATAGTTAACCCAATAGTTCCATACCTGTCCAAGTGAAAGGCTGCCACCTCCGCATTGTGTCTGTCATATCCAGCATATGGCTCTCCTTCTACTACGTAGTCTCTGGCATATCTGTAAATGCAATGAATGATGGAAAAACAAAATGATTTATGGGGGATTCTCCTCAGTAAAGTTAAGAGTCACACAAGCAAGAATCATTGAAGTGAAATTGGCTCTGGGTCACCTCTAAAATGATTTCTTGTGGGAGAGGAGGACTGAGTTTAGTGAGATTAAAGAGTGTAAAGATTAGCAGAGAGGTACATAGTGAGAACAGGGTAGTCACGCATTGATCTGAGTCACCTGGTAAGCTAGGACCAGTCAAACAAAATGAGTTTTAATACAACCAAAGCGCAAGGTCATACACCTCAGAGCAAAAAATACAAGCCATACCTATAGAAGACTCTATCCTAGAAAGCACTGACTCTGAAAAGGATTTAGTAGTCATAGTGGACAAAACTCAACATCAGCTCCTAGTGTGATGATGTGACAAAAAGTGCTAGTGCAATCCTTGCATGTATAAACGGGGTCAATAACAGACTGAGAGGTGACTTGATTACAGTGAATAAGTATCTTCCTAGGGCAAAAATACCAGGAATTAACAGGCTCTTTAATCTAACAGAAAGAGACATAACAAAAATCAATGGCTGGAAGCTGAAGCCAGACAAATTCACTTTAAAAAGAGAAAAAAAAGTGCCTTCTAATTTGAAGGTGATTAACCAATGTAACAAACTACCAAGGAGAATGGTGGATTCTCCATCTCCTGATGTCTTCAAATCAAGACTGCATGCCTTTCTGTAAGATATACTTTAGTCAAACACAAGTTACTGAGATCAATATGGGGGTAACAGAGTGAAATTTTACGGCATGTGATATACTAGATGATCTAATAATTCTTAAAATCTGCAGCTAGTTAGTGCAAGTTAGACAATTAATAGCGCTAGGGACTACCCAGAACAGGTACAGCAGCAGTGCATGTCTGCCACAATATCTGCTAGTGTGCTTTAATCCTGACCCACCTTTTGGTTGAGAGGCTAGTTTATGACTAAGGCTACTATTTAATCATGGGTATTTTTAGTAAAAGTCATGGACGGGTCACGGGCAAGAAACAAAAAATCATGACCCATGACCTGTCCATTATGTATACCATAAATACCCGATTGAGTC
>NW_020664561.1:11685449-11702517 GCF_002925995.2 Terrapene triunguis | reverse complement strand
GGGGAGAAACGCTCTCAGAGGCGGAGTCCGCAGCACCAGCGGCTGTGGGGGGAGTCCCAGGGGGCCAGCAGCTGCTCCAGCTGCCACTGTGGGGGGAGCCCTGGGGTCATCTGCTGTTCCAGACGCCCCGGGACCACTGCCAAGCTGCAGCTGCTCCCACTGCCCCAGGGACTGCTGCTCAGGCGGTCCCCAGAGCCAGCTGCCAGGGGCCGCCAGAGTAGCAGCTGGTGCGGCTGGTCCCGAGGCCGCTCCAGCAGCGGCTAGTGTGGCTGGCTGCAGAGCCACTACAGCAGTCCCCAGAGCCAGCTGCTCGGGCAGCCCTGGGGTCAGCCACTCTGGCGGTTGCAGAAGTCGCAGGAAGTCATGGAATCCGTGACAAACACAGAGCCCTACTTATGACCCTGAGGAGAGGTCCAGTCAAATCCTTGCTTTAGAACATAAGAATGGCCATACTACTTCAGACCAATGGTCTATCTAGCCCAGTACCCTGTCTCCCGACTGTGGCCAACGTCAAATGCTTCAGAGGGAAAGAACAGAACAGGGCAATTATCGAGTGATCCAGCCCCTCTCATACAGTCCCAGCTTCTGGCAGTTAGAGGCTTAGGACACCCAGGGTTGTGTCCCTGATCATCTTGGCTAGTAGCCATTGATGGACCTAACCTCCATGAATTTATTAATTCTTTTTTTAACCAAGTTACAGTTTTGGCCTTCACAACATCCCCTGGCAACAAGTTCCAAAGGTTGACTGTGCCTTATATGAAGTAGTACTTCCTTATGTTTGTCTTAAACCTGCTGCCTATTAATTTCATTGGGTGACCCCTGGTTCTTGTGTTACGTGAAGGGATAAATAACACTTCCTTATTCATTTTCTCCATACCATTCATGATTTTATAGACTTCTGTCATATCTTCCCTTAGCTGTCTCTTTTTCAAGCTGAACAGTCCCAGTCTTTTTAATCATATGGAAGCTGTTCCATACCCCTAATTATTTTTGTAGCCCTTCTTTGTATCTTTACCAATATTCATATATATTTTTTCAGACGGGGTGACCAGAACTGCATGCAATATTCAAGATGGGGTATACCATGGCTTTATATAGTGGCATTAATATTTTTTCAGTCTTATCATCTATCCCTTTCCTAATGGTTCATAACATTCCCAGGAGCCAGCGCCCCATGCCAGCAGCTCCTCCAGCATGGTTGTACCACCCCCAGCCCTGCCCACTGCACTAGTATGACCAGGGACAGCTGCTGGGGAGCATGGTACCCACCCCAGCTGCTCCTGGAACAACAGCCTACCAGACTGCTGCTTTCACTGCTGCAGTTCCCGGTAGAGCCCTGCAGCTCCGTGGATACCAATTTATATCCACAGATATAGATTTCGTATCTGCACAGGGCTCTACTTTTTTGACTGTCCACTCAGTCGCTAACTCTCCAGACCTACCAGATTCAATCAGAAAGATGGTAAATAGGGAACCTGACTACCTGCTGTGGAGCCGAGTGTGGGCAATTGCTTAAAAACTTCCAGAATCCTATGAAAGAGAGGCAGGGATAAACTCCTACATCCTTGCCAAAAATTCCCCTCTGCATCCCCTCTTTTCTCCCATGCACTGCATACCACCACAAATTGTCTGGCATTCCTAAAAACATTCCTGGTTGTACATGTCCTTGATGTGTACATTTTGCCTGCCTGCACACAGACATTCAACTACTGGAATGTAACTTAAGGCTTTGTGTACTTCTTTATGGCATTCAGTTATAGAAAAAGCACTACAGAAATACAGTAACAAGACATGGTATTTACAAGATGCATGCAGTATCCTGTGCAAGCTGTATCACCACCACTTCAGTGCAAAAAGTTCATACTGTTTCAAAATAGTGCAGTCCAATGATACAACTCCAAATCAGGTGTGCAAGTCGCCATTAGAGAAATGGTACTGAAAATTCCAGCAGTCCACCTTTTCCTCAAGGAAAGTTAGTTTAGAAAGCATTACAGGCATACACAAGCATACATAATAAGCTTTATGGTGGAACGTTCAATCAAGGCAGAAATGCAATTTCCATATTGACAAATACAAGGAAGAACATAAAATATTACATTCCACTGGTAGCACCACAACCTTCTAGGCCTAGTTTGAAGATGACCATCAATTTCCATTTCTTGACCCCCCATGACTCACTCCCATAAGGCACCCAGATCACGACAACTAGCCTGGCAGACAAGCTGGCAGACAAGCTGAATATTACCAAATCACCAGCATGGCTCCACTCCACCTTCTGTATACTAGACTGCATCATATGCAATATGGACATATATCAGTTTATAAATTAATGAATCAACAGGGAGGAAAAAACTCAAACAGGGTTTTTTATCCAGTCACTGGATATATATTTACCTCTTAGGTTTGAAGACCACTTTCTGTCCCCCTTCAAGTATCAGCAAAGCTTTCAGCTGGGTCCCTTTGTAGCCCACATCAGCTTTTATAATTTTCTTGGTAGCCATGGCATGCATAACAGCCCCTAGCTCCGGCGTCTCCTCGGGATACACTTCCCGTGGTACCACCCACTGGGCGGCAATCTCCCAGGGGGACTGCAGCGTATGATCAAGTCGGGGGTCTAGCTCCACACGCAAGCTTGCCATCACGCGGTGAAAGGCCCGCTGGTCCTCCCGGTTGGCAGCTGAAGTGTCCAAGTTGTCAATGAGGAAAACTTTTGTGAAAATGAAGATGAAAAGGAGGATGGCCAGCAGTACCACTCGCTGCTTTAGCTTCATGGTGACCTTCAACCCTTCTCTCCTGACCCTCTCTTCCAAGGGCTACAGGAAGTCTATTAGAGATCAGGGTCAGGAGGGGGATGTTAATGCTTTTCATTCATAATTTTCACTCTTGTGGGTCTATCATCACTGAAGTATCTTCCGGTACCCCTACAAATTAACCAACAAAAAAAAAAAAAAAAAAAAAAAAAAAAGGTAAGTTTCACAGGTACCTATCCTCTGGTACCATCAACTCAAAATCTAGTCATTTTTGCTAAGCACGTTAAAGAGTACTGCACTTTCACCCAGCCCCAAACTTTCCTGCAAATTTTTGTGGTTTCACAATCCCATTTTCCTCTTTTGTAAACACTCTCCCCTGTTGCTCTTTGAGCACCCCACACAAACAAGGGGAAAGGACTGATACAGTTAAACGAACGATATATATAGAAGGCTGCCAAATGAAACATTCTTTATTATTGCACTTACAAGTAACAACTGAAATTATTGTAACTACAGTAGGCAAAACATTTGGAAAGAATTATTATTTAAGTTGATGGTACCACATTTAAAAGCAGAAAAGGCTCATTTAAAAAAAAAATTGTGGTCCCTATAATATCTCCAAGTTCTCTACACTGTCTCAAGAAAATCAAAAGTATGACATCAATTCCGGTGTACTAAATCCATCCTTCCTAGCAGTTTGCAAAAGTGATAGCCAAAAACATCTCCAGAGCAAACAAACAGAGGAGAGAGAAACAACAGACAATCAACAGCCTCACAGACACAAAGGAAGTAAAAAAAAAAAAAAAAAAATCACCTTGTGCTGAAACCTCAGCACGAGCAACTATGCTGTGGTACATCTATGTCTTCATATTTAAGACAGATGCAAGACATCTCCCTGTTCAATAAATTTTGGCTGATAAATTATCAATTAAGGCCCATCTGATGAGCAGTTAATCAAATCTAGTGAAATTAAGTCAAGAAAAGAATATTCCTACATTATTAATTAAACATAACCAGAATGCAAATGAAAACTGACACTACACCACCATCACTGTAGGACACTCATGGAGCTGGTAGAGATTGCACATAGTTTACGTTCCTTTATTTTTTTTTTTTTTCCAAAATGGCCACAAACTGCACCCTGAGCCGTAGATGCTCACTGGGATGAGCAATAAATGGATGAGGCAGAAGTTACATATTCAAGAAACAAGTAATACAAGTGCACTTGCTTAGTTATTTCACCATCAGTTTTACCATCTACAACACAAGGACAGCCAAAGTGCATCCCACTGGCCAAATGCAGATCACAGCCATCCCCATCTTCAGCATGCAAGTTGCGGCCCACGTGTTCAGATTAAGATGGACTACACTGCATATGAGAATCAGTATGTGTCTGCAGGCCATACACCCTGCGTTGAAGAGATGAGGGTAGCTGCGAATCTACTTTGTTTTAATGAGATCGATATCCTTGGGCTCCTAGCAAGTCACCGCTGCTGTCCTCAGAGAGGCACAGTAGGAGCACTCCTGCATAAAATCTTAATGTTAGACTAAACCAATAAGCTGGGGGACAGCCTGCTGATCCACTGTTAAACCAAATTACAAGTGACAGGTAGGGACAAGCAGTTCCACATCCAATCAACAGATCTCCATATTTTGAAACTGACTCCTTGTTCAGCTGGCTAACAGTTTTAAATGTGCAGCATAAAAGATAGTAACTTTAGCCCCATCATTTTCAGTTTGTCTCATTTGTGAGGTGAAAGCTCAGTTCAGATTGCTCATTTCCGGTCACACATCTTGCTTCTCAAACACTATTGATAGCCCCCGTTTTCAGATATTAGTATGTAAACAATGTTATTGTAAAGGCAACTTGCATGCAGCTGACATGTGAATAACTCATTTAATGTGATTAGTCACTCAACACACCAAATTCCATGAAGGGAAAAGGAAGAATTAAAAAGGAGGCCAAATACCCGAGCTGTTTCAATCTAGCACTACAGACACCTTATCTATGTAATACTTATCGGATCTGCCAGTTATAAAAAAGAACCTCTCCTGGTATTGATCGGAAACGAGCCAGGAAATTCACATAAGCTAAAATTCCTCCTTCAGTTTTATCTAGGAAGGGCAGAATTTCTCTGAACAGAATGTCTGTGGTATGCAGGTTGGCAATGGGAATCAGCAGTACTGATGGCAAACCTTCCCCTGACCAAAAAGGCCATACTCCTGCAAGTGCAGGATACAGGGCTTATCTTCCCTGCAACAGTTAGCTCCAATTAGTACACTTGGGTTACTCCACTCAAGCTAGTTTGAGTGACCACACTGCAAAGCACCACTCAAACTATACAGAATGATTAGATTAACAGCTGATGAGTTATAATCAGTGTTGTATCACCACTGCATTACTTCCTAGAGCTTTAGCAGCATTTGAGCTCCAATCATCCCTCCACTTAGGGTTAACTAGCTCAAACTTAAAGCACCACTTAACTTGAGCTAGAGATTTGTGTATGTGGATGGGAGTTGGGTTAGGAGCTCAATCTAACATTGCAGTGAAGACACCCCCCCTAAGACATTAAACACTCATCTTGAGCGTAACAAAAAGACCAAGCAGATTAATATGAACAGAATTTTATCTTCAATTCACTATATCTTTACTTTATTTATTCATTCATTCACTTTATTTCACTTCATTCTTTTAAATTTAACTAGTATAGGAACTTGCTTTCTTTTGTTTCCTTTTTGTAAATATCTCAGAGGTTTATGAGAGTTAACACTGGATCATATAGCCCACTTCAGAACCACTACTATCTACAATGGAAACACTTATTTAGGCTTTATTTATCCCAATACTGGACAGATTAAAGCACTTTGGGAAAGACTCTCCCACTTGGTACCTAAAATTTAGGCACCTATATATAAGTGGCCTGATTCTTAGAAACGCTGAGCAACCACAGATTCCTTTGATTTCCCAGGGAGCTATTGGTGTTAAACACTTCTGAAAAACAGACCACTTATACAGGCACCTACACTGCCCTTCATTGTTATCTCCCTTCCCACCAAGCCTTCTGTGTATGTTGTTAATTGGTATTTAATAAAAAATACTCTGTGAAAGATAATCATTCTTTGTCTCCTACACATTGTGGTTGCTGCTGGAATTAATACACAGTGGCAATTTGATCATTTGCTGAGAACAAATCAGAGTCAGGAATCATCAAAATTTTAATGAAAGGCAGCAAGTTAACAAAGCATGGCAGAGCGCTGTAATGAAACATTACTGGATCTCACTGTCAAAATGGTGCCTCAAAGCCTCCCTGATTCGAACTGCCCCCCCATTGTACTCCTCTAATAGCCCTAGTATCTGGCTGCTCAAAATCAGCTGCCAGGCGATCCACCTCCATGCTCCACCCCAGGGGAAACATTTAACCCTTCGCCTCACAAATATTATGGAGTGCACAGCAGGCTGCTATGACCATGGGAATATTTTCCTCGTTTAGGTCTAATCTGCCATAAAAACAGCCACAGTGTGCTTTTAATCTGCCAAAGCATATTCTATGGTCATTCTGCACCTGCTCAGCCTAACGTTGAAGTGCTCCTTGCTGCTGTCCAGGTTTCCCACGTAAGGTTTCATGAGCCACGGGAGTAAGGGGTACACTGGGTCTCCCAGGATCACTATGGGCATTTCAACATCCCCAATTTGAATCTTCTTGTCTGGAAATAAAGTCCCTGCTTGCAGCTTTCTGTAAAGTCCAGAGTTTCTGAAGATGCATGGGTCATGCACCTTCCCGGACCACCTCATGTTGATAGTGAAACAGCCACGGAGATCCACAAATGCCTGCAATACCATATAGAAGTACCCCTTTCTATTAATGTACTCTGTCACAAGATGGTCCGAGGCCAAAATTAGGATATGCATGCCATCTATCGCCCTGCCGCAGTTAGGGAATCCCATTGCTGCAAAGCCATCTACCATTTCATGCACATTGCCAAGAGTCAGTGTCCTTCGGAGTAGTACGCGATTAATGGCCCTGCACGCTTGCATTAACGCAACCCCGGTGATGGATCTCCTTACTCCAAACTGATTTGCGACTGACCAGTAGCTGTCTGGAGTAGCCAGCTTACACACAGCGATTGCCACACGCTTCTCCACCGAGGGGGCAGCTCTCATTTTGGTGTCCTTGCGCTGCAGTGTTGAGGTGAGCTCTGCACACAGGTCCAGGAAGGTGGCTTTCATATCTGAAATTCTGCAGCCACTGCATGCAATCCCATCACTCAGTGCTTGTTTCCCGAACCCAAAAGTGACGGTCCTCCGCATCCAACTGCTCCATGAATGCCAAAAGTAATCTGGTGTTGTTTCTTTCCATGGCTCATAGCAGTTTGGCACCTCTGATTTGTGTTCAGATTGGGTGTTCATGATATTCTGCATGACCAGCCATAACGTGTTCATAACAGTGACAGTACAGAACAGTGCAGGATCCATCCTTTCAGACAGAGATGGCTGGTGCACAGTAAACAGGGACCGTTGAAAAATGCCACAAAACGCAGTCGGAAGCCCATGGAACACTGGGATAGAAAAATGCATCATGAGACGTTGAGCCCCTACCACGATGCACTGCGATCCATTCTGCCTTCCCACACCACCTAGCTGCAGAAGGTGGTGAGTTGCACAGTGCACTGCTCTCTCTGTCGATGCTAGAGCACCAACTGTGGATGTGCTCTGCTGAGAGAAGGAGCGTTATGAGAACATGTACAAGCAATGTAATTATACCGGGTTTTAATCATCGGCATAACTTTTGTCGACAAAACCCTTAGGGTACGCCTATACTACCCGCCGGATCGGTGGGTACTGTTCAATGTATTGGGGATCGATTTATCACGTCTCATCTGAACGCGAAAAACTGATCTGCTAATCGACACCCGTACTCCACCTTGGCAGGAGGAGTAAGCGGCGTCGACGGGGGAGCCGCAGCAGTCGACTTGCTGCCGTGAGGACTGCCAGGTAAGTCGAACTAAGATACTTCGACTTCAGCTACGCGAATAGCGTAGCTGAAGTTGCATATCTTAGTTCGAACCCCCCCGCTAGTGTAGCCCAGGCCTTAGTGTAGATGAGGCCTGAGAAAGTCCTTTCACGCAACGTTCTTATCTCCAGCAACCTTGCTGATTAAACAAAAGGCACAGTCCAAGAGTTTTATTACCTAAGTAAACTCCATGTACACACCCAGAGAAGAAAAGAATCACCCTTCACCCATGTTACCACATCCTCATGTCACAGAAAAAACAAATCAATATTTGAACATAAAAACAATGCCAGGTTTTTAATATTGCTGTTGTTGCTTTTCACTAAGTTCCCACAGATATTTCCTAATGGATTTCAACTCTGATTCTAGACAGTTCGGTATTATTTGCAAACACCAAGCCTTCCTACCCCATGCCCACATTACAGCACTTTTAAACACCAAACACATTCATTATGCACACAAACGTCTCAACTAAAGCATTCCCACCCACTTATTAAATAAAAACATATCTCAGTACTTTCCTGCCAGTCTGGAAGGTTACTCATGCGACAGCCAAACAGCAGCTAAACCACTCCCTTCCCCAAACTGGCACTCTCAGTGGCAGCAACACACCGTAGTCAGCTCTCTGCTACTTGTTGAGGAAATGTAATCCATTCATATTCTTAAGACTCGGGGTCCTGCAACAGCCAACCACCTCTAAGCCAGCCCAGCACCACTTTCCAAAAGCAAAAACAAGCAGCAGGCATAGCACAAAACCAAAAGGGTGTATACTCTGGCACCTGAGAAATTAGAAAAGAACTGTACTTAGAGGGCAACGCCATTACAGGGACAGAATCAAAATTATCTAATAAGGTGCCTGTCACAACGTTGTCTGGACACAATTTACAAGACTTTCACTTGGTCATTAGAATTTTCAAATAAGACAGAACAGGGAGAGGCCTCATTAGTCAGATCTGAACCCAGAATTTCATAGTTCAGTCTCATGAAATAAGCCTGCGAACAAATGCATCTTACAACTTTCTGTATGTACTCAAGTGCATGCTTAAATGGACTTTTATCTCTCCGAAGAACATAAAAACATAAGAGCTGTCATACTCAGTCAGACCATGGTCCAGCTTGCCCAGTATCCTGTCTCTGACAGTGGCCAGTACCAGAGCTTCAGGGGGAGAGAACAGAACAGGGCAATCATGGAGTGATCCACCCATCTTCCACTCCCAGCTTCTGGTAGTCAGAGGATTAGGGTCGTCCTGAACATGGGGTTGTGTCCCTGACCACCTTGGCTAACAGCCATTGATGGACCTAACCTCCGTGAACATATTCAGTTCTTTTTCAAACCCTACCCAGTTATGCTTCCAGCCATCCGAAATACTATGATACTACTAAATACTCAGTTTCTTGTGTAAGAACATCCTATGAAGAGGACTGTAAGGTTCATCATAGTAAATATGGGGAAATTTGCTGAACAAAGTTTCCAGTGCAATTTATTTCAGCCTTCAGAGACCAATTTCTACTGGCGTCTTGGTAGCTTACCCTCTCTGCTCCTATATAGATGTTATCAGCATAGAATTCTTTTATTCACATACTCCCCCAGACATTATCTTAGAATTTGCAGACACTCTTACCACCTCTCTTTCATTACCTGGTGATTGTTCTGTACTACCCTCGTGATATAGTGCTAAAGGCTTCCTATGAGTTTACTGGTCTGGTACAGCATCTCCCTGCTCCCTTAGTCTGTAACAACCTTCACCATACAACCCTGCAGGCAGTTCTCTGAGGCTGGGCCTAGCCTAGAATTTTTTCCTTAAGAAACACCTTCCATTGCACCTTCACCAGCGGCAGCAGTAGCGAGAGCTCGAGCAGAGACAAGGTACTGGTTGGTCACCAGCATTTTAACACTATGTCATAGAAACCTGACATGAAGATAAAAGTGTCAGTAACCACCAGCAATTTTTTTTTTTTTTTAACGACACCAAAACTCCCCCTATTGGGAGAGGTGGAGCGATAAGCAAAGGGGTAATTTAAGGAGACTAGTGTAGAAAAGGCCTTAAACTGATGGAAAATGACATGTATTTCCTTCTAGGTTTGGTGTCAATGATGCTAAGAATAAGTTTATTCAGCTGACAAATAAAAAGATGCACTAAAAACTCAAAACTGAGATCTGAAAATCTATCTGCAATCTTAACTAATAATAGGCCCAATCCTGCCAGGTGATGAGCCCACCCTATCTCCGCTGGCCTCAACAGAAGCTGAAGGTAGTTAGCACCTCTACAGAACCAGAAGCATAGATTCTGGGATCAGATCTTAGCTGCCAATTTTGTTGACAACATGCAAGGCAGTACAAAATCTATCTGGCTCTCCTGGGACTTTGGTTTGCAAGTGGAAATAAATCGTTTTTTCTCACTGACTTATACCAGCCAACAGTCTGGCCTTCAATGTTGAGCGAGGCTCACTTCCTTTTAAAACAAAAAACAAACAATCAAACAAAATTGAGCCTGAATCCATACTTCTTATGACAGCCACATTTAATCTGTATGCTCAATGGTAAAACTTGTTTCATTTTTTTCATCATGTGACAATGTCATTTGCTGAATCACAGGCTTTACCTCCAAGCTTTCCCATAACCAGAATGGCTGTTCGAAGTGGAACCAACTTACTGAAAAGGCAAAATTTTCCAATTACATAGGGTGGAGAGGGTTTTTGTTTGTTTGTTTTGAGGTGTTTATTTTAGATCTAACTGCAAAGGCCCTGTAGAATGGAGGTAAGGTAAAACAGCAAAAAATTATTTGCTTTTGTTGTAAGATACACAGCGAAACATCTTGAGTGATCACCATAAGACTGGAAAAGTCAGCCAAATACAGACTGCACTGCACTGAATGCTTAGAGATACTTTTAAGTAAAGTGATCACTTAAGGCAGTTTTCCTGTTGTTGGAGGGGTCTCATTGTGCAGGTTTTACAGTACTGCTAGGTAGACTATGAGGTCTAATGACAGTATAAAAACACTAACCTTCACTGTAGTGTATTAGAGTTTGAGTCGTGTCAGAAATGGCTGGAGTACAAGACAGCACTCAAACAAGCCCTTCTTACTGAAGATTAGAGTAGAGAGTTGGGAGGGGATCTTTGTCCACTACCCATCAGCCACTGAGATGGTCCCAACAATTAAAGTGTACTGTCTAATAGTTAGAGCAAAGAACTTTGAGTCAGGACTCCTGGGTTCTATTTGTGGCTGCCGCTGACTGGCAGTGTGACCTTGGACAAGTCATTAAGCCATTCTGTGCCTCAGTTTCCCCATCTACAGAAGGGGGGCTAATATTTTTCTAATTGCTAGGACATGCGGGTATAGCTTTAATTGTTGGCTGTAAAGTGCTTTGAAATGCGAAGATGAAAGGGATCACAGAAGCATGAAATATTAGTCAAATACTTTTCAAAGTCAAGTGGAGGAGGATTCTCGGGGGACTTCTCACAAGAGCAAGATCTTATTTGAATGATCAGCTATGCTTGGGAAAGGCTCACAACCAACCCAGGGAAAACTGTGCTAAAGACCCGTCCCTACCATAGGCAGCCACGGTAAAGCCCCATCAAGGTTTCCAATGCAAGTTACTTCCACCCTTGCAGACCCAACTCTGGTGGGTGACTGATCCCCTCAGAAGGGGGCCACTCTCCCTATCGCCCAACATACCAGCGTGGCTCCAGACGGGACCCCACACCGCCCCAGCGAAGCGGGGATTCCCAGAGAAAAGACCCCGACGCCCCTCGGGGCTTGTTGTCTGCCCCACGGGCGCCCCGGCACCGCACGGGAGGTCGCTGCTGCTCCCCTACGGACCCGAGGGGGCGATCGCGCCGCGGGGAAGGGGCGTGTCGGGCGGGAGAGGGGCGCCCCCTCCCCGTATGCGCGGGGCCCGTCCCCGCCGAGCCACGCAGGCAGCCCTGCCCACCGCAGCGGAGGGCCGCGGCCGCAGCTCTACGCGGCCCCCAGGCCGAAGGGGTCGAGTGCGGCGGGCCTGAAGCTCCCGACCCCGCTCACCTGCCCCGACCCCGGGGCCGCTAGCGAGCGCCCAGCGCGCCGCTCCCGGAAAGGTGCCACCCGGCGCCCCGTACTCACCCCGGCCGGCGCCCGCGCGCCATCCCCGGCCGGCGCTGCCAATGCCAACAGCCCCGCGAGCCCTCCAACATGGTGGCGCCCGGCGCCGCAACCAATAGGGCCGCCTCATCCGCCACCACCGACCAATGGGGCCGCACCTTTCCCCGCTCCCTCACCGAAAGGACCAGAGGGGCTCCCGAATAGGGCAGCGCCTTTAACACACCAGCCAATGGGACCGGCTCGTTGACCTCCACCCACTCCCACAACTATTCCCTGACAGCCAATAGGAGCGTGCCTAATTTAACTCCCTCCGCCCCAGCCAGAGCCTCTGTCTAAGCCCCACCCAATTAACCCTTCCCTGCTTGAGGCCTGGGAGCAAGCAGCAGCCAGTGAGGGGTGCTGTGCTGCCCGAGGTTGGGGGGCAATACCTGCTGCGGGGAGGGGTAGTAAGAAGTATCTTGGCCCCTCCCCTACAGATTAGGGTTTGTCCACAGTGGTCACTTAGGAAAAATAATCCACATTAAGAAAAGATGTGATTTTAAAGAGGATTAGCTACACCAAATTAAGGCCACTTTAAATCTACATAAGTGTCCCCACACAGGGGTTTAACTAAGCAACTTTAAATTCACAGTTATTTCACATTCATGTTTGTGAGTGTCTCCATGTAAACCCACCCAAAGGTCAGCAGGGCCCAGACCATAGGTGCACTAGTGTCTCCCACTTTCTTCCTAGCATCGAACCAGAAGCCACACCTTCTACCAATCCCTCATCTCGGCCCCTGATCCACACAACCTGAATCCCGTCCCAGTATGTCTGCAGGTGAATTATTTTACTTTAGAAAAAATAAAGGATCATTAACCCATGGTAATGGAAGGAGTCACTGACACTCAGGCACTATAGCCTACAACATTTTAAGTTTCGTGCATATATAATTTGCTCCAGGTCTCAGTCATACCTCCACTAGGGCATGGCTGGTTGAGAAGTATAGATATAGGCTCTGGGGCTTTCCCTCCTTTACCTGGGAAAGGGTGGAAGTGCTTTCTCCCATTAGAGGGTGGAATGGCACACACTAGAAGGAAACCAGATGCTGGGCCTGGCTGACCCTTACAGGAGCTTGTTGCATAGATAAATCCTTTTACCCCAGATCAATCTGCTAGAAAACATGTTTAATTTACTTTTTAAAAAGAAGACTATAATGGACAGAGGTGGTAGCACCACCCTTTTTAAGGCTGTCCGAAGCTTCCCGTTATAATAATACTGTTTTCAGTTGCTTATAACTTTGCCAACATTTACCTGTTCAGGCTGAAATCTTCCATGCCAGTTGTCTGCTTTAGGCTCATCTTTAGAAAATTTCATCCAAAACAACTCAGCTATTTCTGAGAACTTGGAATGGCTGAGCAAGGAGACTGGAGACAAGGAAGTGGGGAAGGGGGAAGATTGGGACAGAGAGTTGGAAGGGGTGAGACTAGGATTTGCTGGGCCAGGAGACTGACTGGGATGAGAAGGCAGAGGAAAAGAGACACACTGGCTATGTGGGGAGAATGGGATTGGGTTGAGGAGCTAGGGGTGGGGAAGAGATTGGACTAGAAAAGGGAAAAGTTGGAAGGGACAGGCGGGGGAGAAATGGGTAGAAGAGTTTGTGCCTACTAGAGCACACTCCCCTCCAAAGCCTGGAATGGAACCCAAGGTTCCTGAACCTTATCATTCCTCTGCTGTTAGCAAATAGCTGTGAAACTATCTGGCTGTGTGTCTCATCCCCCCATCGAGGATGAGGATGACAACCTACTACTGTTATCAGTTACTCTGTTACCTCATGTCATAGGTGTCTGTTTGGTGATCTAAAGGTTCCAATCCTGCTGATGATCCATGTAGGTGTCAATATGATACCACATGATGGAATGTGTTTTTTTCAGTTTGCTTTTTTAAAAACCTAAGAAATTACACATACAAAAATCTATGTTAAAAGATCATTAAGGATGCAAAGTCAACCACTCAAGTTAAGAAATGCCAGAAATAATGAGCACCATAGAAAAGCCCATAGAAATTAATAATTCTGTCTTCAGAGCAGGGTTTGAATAGTGTGTAGGAAATAAGGCCTGGAGCCACCCATTGAACAATGAGGAGAAAGCAAAATATTGAACAGCTGCTCTTTTAGTGAGCACCATCCATCCTGTGTCCTGAATGAGGCCAGGGTCATATAGAAAAAATAGTATGTGATCACGTAATAAAAACTGCATCATAGTGCATATGCACAAGGTTAATGAATTAAAGTTGCACAGGCAACTTTCATTTTGGCATTTCCTAACATCTGAGTGCTTGACTCTTCAGCCTTAATAATGTTATTGTGTGGGTGAAGGTGCGGAGTTGTGGGGTGAGGATGTTTGTGTTATAAGGAGTGCATGGTCCTGAAGTTAAAAAGACAACAGGAGAGCTGGATTCTATTCTTTGCTCTTCCACCATCATTTACCCTTTCGGTACCTCAGTTTCCTCTCCTGTAAAATGGAGATGAATTATCCTCACCACACAAAGCTGTTACTAGGCTTATAGATCAACTATAGAAAGCTTTCAAAGAGATTCTGCTAACCGAGGGCAGAGCAGGTTAAACGGGTCCCATCCTTCCTCTTGAGCCCTCCAGACCCAGAACTGTGCAGAAGACATCCCATTTGGGTCACTAGGACCCAGGTGGCATTCCACTTCCCCCAGCCATGATGATATCGACCTTTAGGAAAGAAACTGCAGGGAGGAGGCAGAGACTGAAGCCATAATAAACATTATTATTATTAATAATATAATAAGATTAGTACCCTTACCGCTGGTTCTGATCCACTTCCATTTTCTGCTTTGAGATTGTTTGATGGATGGTGCTGCAGAATGGCAAAACTATCATTTTTATTAGTTTCAGATTTATGTGCCTCATAATATTGTACAACATGAGAACAGGAGATCACATCGAGTGACTCTGTACATCCTTCAAAATCTTTAATGCCTTACTCAAACATAGGCTACAAATTTTGACAAAGTGTGAGGCATTATTTTATTAGTAACATTTTGAAACAACCAACGAAAGCCCTAATAAAATGTGCTTATAGAAAAGTTACACACTAGACTCAATAATCAATAATTTTCTTACCAAAAAAAAAAAAAAAAAGCTTCTTTCCTTTCAGAAAAACTGTATACTTTTTAAAACGTTTTGTAAAGTCACATTTCCTTGATGTTACTTGTGCTATAGGCTGAGAAGCATCCTAACAGTTTTAAATAAAATGTCTGCAAAATAGATTTATTTTATTTTATTTTTTAAGAAACATGCCCTCGCCTCCCACTCCACCTGCTTCATTTAGTAACAGTGCCTTTTCCACTTCTTCTGCTCTGCTTCCCTTTACAGTATGCATGGCCTGACAGTTCTTTTCATGCTGGTTTCCCCTTTCCTGATCTGCTTGTTTCTTCTTTTTCATTTTAGTACCAGTATTCAGGCAGAAATGCTTCCCCCTAGCACTACTGCAGCTGTGGGTAAGTCCAAATTTAACCCTTCCCGTCCTCATGTCTGTCAGCGTGCAGCCCTGCTTTAACATTTTTGTTCCCAAATCACTGCTGAGTGCATTGATGGATGTGAAAAACAAGCTTTTTAATATTACAATATGCAGAATTATTAAGTGTCTCAGTCACCTTAACCTCACTCCAAGAATATGGAACACAATATTTAATTATTCCAGTTGTTGAAACTGCAACTTTTAGAATAAGACTACAAGATCTATGAAAATATAAGAGGATGGAAACAGGATCTCATATTTTTCTTAATGGGTTTTTAAAACTCTTAGCTCTTACTTATATAGTTCCTCTGGGAGCCCTTGAATAGATCTGATTTTATGGTATTCTAATGACTAGTTAGTGGAACTATTATTTCAACCCCATATATGGATTCCTGAGATAAAGAAATCCTATAAAAAACAAATGCTAAGATATTCAGAGGTATTTGGTTTCCTGTGAAAACCAAATGCACAGCCCTAGAAGATATATATCTATCCCTCCAAAAATATGTTTTCCATAGTTAATGATCAGCCAGGAATTGCAGCTCTGAATGCTCAGGAGCATACAAGATTAACATACATATATAATACTCCTGCAAGTAATGATATAGACTTTTACTATTTTTCATGCTTGTAATAGGTGTTCACCAGTCAATAAAAATATGTTCAAATTCCAACTTAATCCAGCAGGAGTCTCTGTGAATAATAATACCTAGTTCTTATATAGTGATTTTCCATCAGAAGTTCTCAAAGCACTTTATTAAGGAGGTCAGTATCATTAACCCCATTTTACAGATGGGAAAGTGACTTGCCCAAGATCACACAGCAGACCAATGGCAGAGCTGGGAATAGAACCTAGGTCTCCTGAGTCCCAGTCCAGTGCTTTGTCCACTAGGCAACACTGCCTTTACACTGTTGCAGTGCCAGGCTCTCCCAGCAGGAGTCACTCGTGAATGGTGTAGAAATATCTCTATGCGATACTGCCCCAGTCTTTCCCAGAAGATATTATGGCAAGGAATGGTGGAGCAGTATGGTGGACTTCTCATAGCTATTGCAGTCAACAGAGAGAATCGCTTTACTCTGCGTAAGTTCAAGCTACTCATTCCCTCACCTTGAAGACTCTACCCAACTTTGTCCCCATCTCCTTTTACATCTCTCTGCTTCATTTGCTCTGCCCTAGTTTGTCTCCTAAGAACTGCTCTCTTTGCCTCCTCAACAACTTGCTTGATATTCTTCCTTCCTTCCTTCCTTCGAACAAACAAACAAAAAAATCCTGAGGATGCATTTTTACAGAGAAGTTTTTGTGCTACAAGACCATGCCCACATCACACACTTGTTCTCAGGGCCGCCCGGGGGGGGGGGGCAAGTGGGCAATTTGCCCCAGGCCCCGGGGCCCGCAGGGGCCCCCCACGAGAGTTTTTCGGGGCCCCTGGAGCGAGGCCCTTCACTCGCTCCGGGGGCCCCGGAAAACTCTCGCGGGGCCCGGGCCCCCGGAGCGTCTTCTGCTCCGGGTCTTCGGCGGCAGTTCGGCAGCAGGGGGTCCTTCCCAGTAGCATAGCTAGCGGGGTGCAGGGGAAGCAGCTGCTTCCCCCGCCTTTCCAAAAGCAGCCAGAGGAGTGAGGGGGGGCGCAGGCTGGCGGCCCGCAGCGCGGCCGGCAGCCATGGGGGGGCGGCAGGTGTGGCCGGAGGAGCGGGGGGGGGGG
>NW_020664561.1:11675969-11685349 GCF_002925995.2 Terrapene triunguis | reverse complement strand
GGGGGGGGCGCGGAGTGGCCGGAGGAGGAGCCAAAGGGGGGTGCCTTTTTTATGTTTGCTCCCCCTCCTCTTAGAAGCTGGCTACGCCACTGGTCCTTCCGCTGAAGTGCCCTGAAGACCCGCGGCGGGGGGCCCTTCCGCCCCGGGACCCACCGCCGAAGTGCCCTGAAGACCTCTGGGCGGCCCTGCTTGTTCTGTTGTGTATTGCTTTGTACTGTACTCACTGGTGCCTTTAGATTGTAGGTGATTGGGGCCAGGATTTTCCTCCAAATCGCCCTGTCTCCTTGATGAGAACTGGGCAGATCTGGAGATGGGGCACAGGAGGCGGGAATGCCAAGTCCAAGGTACCTACATATTATGGTAATGAGTGCAATGATAATCTGTACGTTATTCCCTGATAACCAGAAACTTCTATGCGCAAACTCTGTTCACTTTTTTTTTTTTTTTAACATCTTAATAAAATTTGTAGACATTAAGAACCTACATAGATAGATTCTGCCCTTCTGCTGACCTTGCACAATTCCTTCCATGGAGGGGGGTCCCCCTCTGAGGAATGAGATGGATGCTTGGGACAGGGAGGGGGTGGAATGCTATTCAATCACATTAGTTTTTCTCCACCTAGGTTAGACAGTTTCCTCCTCTGTGTCTGAAACACCCCGAAGGAGCATTCTGGGGTTAGCCACTAGGCAAGGGGATTCTTTGGCAAAACACGGCTCCTACAGAAGCCGTGTTATCAGGGAGCTGGAAAAGAGTCCAGAGGTATGGGGCTTCCACACAGTTCACCCTCGGCTCCAATGATGCCTTCAGGAGCCACGTTTTGGTGGTTGAACTCCTTGGCCATTTCTCAAGGAAGACATCCCCCACTACAAGAGCCATCCAGGGAACTTGTAGAATTTCCTGTCCTCTACACGGACATGGCATGCTCTACACACATGATGGCCTGCCCATCTGTTATTTGTTTGACACATTGTATGGCGTCATGAATCTTTACAGTATTATTATAGAGGCATTGACTGACACTCCATAGAGATTTTTCTTTACAAGCCCCATTTGCATCCTGCCTGTAATTTACGTCTGCAGCAACCAATTTTTTTCAAATTGGCATGTTTGAAATAGATGAGGAATAGAATTTTTCTAGAGACTTTTTTTAAAGTTTAGGAGTAAAGGCTTAAGTTGTTGGCTAATAAACCTTCCTGTGTTTGAAAAGTATTCCTTGTGATTCATGATTTATTGATCCATATGTTTCATCCCAGCAAGTATGTCACAAACATTTTCACACTCACAAGCAAAGGCTATTATTCCTATCAATTGTTACTGACGGGAAAAATTATTACAACTTCATTGTTATGGACTGGTTCGCTGTCAGCTGCATGGTGATTAACAATTTAAATATCCCACAATTAAAGTTTTCATTACCAAGCAATTAGAACTTAACATTTTAAGTGCTAGGCAATCAGCTGCTTTCCAGAACTGCTAGGAGTGGAGATGGCTGAGCTGGGTCATGGAGGATCACTGAGCTAGGAATGGAGGATGGAAAGGGGACCAGGGAGAGGTGGAGGCTCTAAGTTCTGATGTTCAGTCACCTTTGGCAGCTTGCAGACCTATTAAGGTCCCAGTGAGCGCAGCTCCATTCCTGCAGACCTTACAGTGGGAAGAGGGTGGACTCGGGATAGGGCACAGAGGGAACCAAGGAAAAGGGCTAGTGAAAGTGGAGTTGGCTGGGGAGTCTGGACTGGTATTGGGCCAGGGAACAAAGACTATCTAGGGAACCATTCTCAGGAGGTGGGGAGTTGGGGCTGACTCAAGAGCACAACCAGAGAACCAGTAAAATAATTATATCAGTGCCAGTAAAATCTCTGCATGCCTAGGTGAGAAAACTTTCAAACAACACATAGGCTGCTGCCAGGTGCTGCACAGATCCTCTCACTTGAAGCAGTGGGATAAACATGGTAATATAATAAATCAGATGTTTACAAGAAACAAGAGAAATTCCAAAGTAAAAAACTCCACTCCATTACAGTTAAGATTGCTAAGCGCAGTTCCATGAAACCCCCCCCCCAAACATTGAAAAGTTGGAAATTACAAGTTAAGGTTATAAAAACAATTTTGACTATGCTGACACCAAGCTTTACACCCAGTTAACACACACAGACTATTAAAGTGCAACATTCTCAATGATCAGCAACCAAAAGGAAACAAAACATTTCGCTGAGCACACTTTCCCGCTTGGGGAGAGGATGAATGAGAGAATGAACCACACGTGACAGATGTCAGTTACATCATTTTATGTACAACTGGAAGGCATTCAGACTTGAAGGTAATGAGAGTGGTATAAGAACCTGCATGGAATGAAATAAAGCAAACAACATTAACTTTGCCCCACAACAAAGCTCTCGTGATGACTACGAAGTGGCAAATGGTTCTTCAGTCTCTAGTCAACAAGGCCAGACCCTTGACAGCGCACTCAGTCAGTCAATAGGATGAAACCTTGGACTTGGACATCAGTTAAGACAGGCATAGCACCAGCGGATCTTGGTGAGCGGATCTCCAGAGTGGATGCAGGACTTGCACAGTAGGGAGGAAAGCCTCCCCTGTTAACAAGGGTTTGAGGTTGCCTACTCACTCTCTGCCGGTCTGTCTACACAAAAGCCAGACACACACGCATCCTTTCCTTTCTTCTCTCCTTTCTTTGTTTTAAAAAGAAAAGTTTTTTAATTAACTGACTCACCACAGGACTTCAACCACCAGCTAACAAAAACAGCCACCAAAGTGTCAGGAAAAAACCCCAAGACAGAATGAGGGAAGCATCAGAGTGACTGAATGAGCTCTGAGCTTGTTGCAACTGGAGCTGTTCATAAGGAACTGAAGGGCAAACATGAGACCACTCCTCCTTTTATACCCACCAAACCCTGCCCCAGAGGAAGGGATAAGGAGAGAGGATTGTTCCTAATGGACACTGCTTTCTAAAAGATCCAGAAACTCACGGAGACGTATATTGGACCCACAAGTAGGAAAACACAAAGGCCACCTTCTAACTAATATAATAATAATACCTAGTTTTTATATACCGCTTTTCATCAATAGATCTTAAAATGCTTCACACTCTTTAGGCTCCAATCCTGCAAAAAGACACACCATTGCTTACAGGAACAATTGACACCAAGCTCAACACACAAACAGCATGCAGAGGCTATGAAAAGCAAACTATTATCAAAGATGAGCGCCCAGCCTTTCTAATTCTGCCCTGTAACAAATCGCTCACTATTATTACAGTGTCAGCGAACCAAATACTACTTGCCACATGGCTTTCTCTTAAAGCAGTACATAAAAACTTTAATAACTTGCTCTTATACATAGTGAAGTTATAAAAATGTTGACCTTTCATACAATACCATATGCAATTCAGGAAAATCAAGGATAGTTTAACAATCCAAGACTGCCTAAATATAATCTTCAAGTTTCTCTATAGCATTCATCAGTGTAGTATATAAACATGTAGCAATCTTTTCTTACTGAGAAAAATGATCTCACGTATTACTACTGTGATAAATATTGCTAGAGACAAAGCGGCTGTGAGAACATAGACTATACATGACCCGTACCAGTTCATAAAAATCCACCCACTACATTAAAGCAGGAGCTATTCATGTCAGAATGAAGCATCAAACTTTACACTTCACAAGAAACTATATACACATTACTCAAATGGACAATGTTAAAAAGGTATACAAGGGCCCAGTCCAACTCCCAGTAAAGTCAAAGGAAAGGCTACCATTAGTTTCAGTGGATGCCTGGATTGGGCTCTAAAACAGAAAAACAAATCCAGAGTCAGAGTTGTGGTCGCTTGCTTGAGGGTCACTGAATTTGTTTCTGTTTAATGGTGGGAGCAAGACCAGGGCGTTAAAGCTGGTGTCAGAATTATTTATACAACTTTAGATTGTAGTTTCCATAGTTTAGCATTTGAGGCTTTTGCCCCCTCTTTTACAGATGTGTTTAATGGTTCATCTTTTCTTGAATTACCCTTAACTATAAATCAACATTTTTTGTTTGCGTTATATAATTAAGAAACAGTGCAAACAGCCAGCCTCTCCACTCTCAGCAGTGTGCTTTTAAGTAAATAGCACAGCAGTTCTGGCTCACATTACATAAATCTACCTTGTATTTTCTGTTTCCCCCATCGCATGTTTGTATAGATGTATCCCTGACTAGCTCATCTCCTCCCCTTAACACACACATGGCCTTACCTTGCTGGCACCATGATAGGAAAAATCTCTTCAACCTAATCCATGACACCAAAGTGAACCCTGACAGCCCCCTCCCTTTCTGTCTTTTCCCTTGTGGGAGTTGTCAAATTCCAGCCTGATCACCCAGTGGAGCAGCAGCCATCTGATCAGATCAGACTAGACTAAACTTCCTTGTGGCAAGAGGGAATGAGTTCTGCTACCTTTGCTACATACCTTCCTGATCAAGGCAAAAGGTATTCACTGCTTTTCATTTCTTTGCTCTGAAGTCCATGACGGTTTCATGAAACCCAGATGTTAGTTTAGGTTGGTTTCCCATGAAACACATCCAGATCTTGCATCATTCAGCACCACAGACTGCGCCAGGATGAGAGGGGGAAAATAAGAGACATTAAATACACATCAGATCTGAACAAACACAGACTCTGTCTAAAAAGAATGTCAAAGAAGGCCTCTTCAAGTTGGCCAGTTCAGCCAGAGCAAAAACAAACTAATGGAGCTAATGTGATTAACATATTTTAAATGTATTCTTGTTTTGCAGCAGGGAAGTGAGAAATAACCCTACAAATTTGTTTAAAAAGCACTTTCAAAATGTTTTCCACTGTTGCACTGATTGCACAGGAAACATCAATTGTTAAAACTGATAATTGTTGATTTTCTTAAGATAAAATCTGGTGATAAAAGCCTCATGTATAATTATTCAAAAGGAGTTTAATGTCTCATGTAGGCTGGGAAAACAGACTGAAGGAAGATGTCTGTCTTATACAGACTGGTAAGCTCCATGGAGCAGAGAGACTGTCTTCTGCTGCACATAGAACAGGACATATGGAGACTTGTATCACGCTCAGTAGTAATAATGGAAATGTTGCTGACAGGGGTCAAACTGGATTAAAAATAGTAGCAGTCTCCCAAGCCCCTTCCACTTGCCACAACAGTTTTGGATGGGAAATTAAGAATTGAATTTCAACCAACTGAAAGTGCAAGGGGAATTTGAAGTAGGCAGAATGTTAGAAACCATACTGGAATTTGTCTACAATAATGGAGTTTACACATCCACTGTTATGAAAAGTGATATGATGTCTTTAAATTACCCTGAGTAGTCAAAACATTGGCTATCCCCAAAGATGGAAGGCACCGCACCTCAAACAATGCAGTGCTGAGAAACTGGTTCAGTGCTGACTCAGGGGGAAGAGGGACACCTATTGAGGACTGTATACACAATTAGTTTGCTGTAAACAGGGCGTCAATCTACTCTGCACTAGTCTGCTGAGGTGTAACAGTCTATGTGTACCCTGCTGATGCATATTATACTCCTGGGGAAATTCTGCGCCCCTGTGGCATAGATTTCCTGGCTCCTCTGCAGAAAAATGGGGGAGCAAAGAAATCTGTGGGGAACACATGCCCCTTCCCCGGTAGCCCGGGCAAATCTGCTGGGAGCAGCCAGCAGCAGAGAGCAGATCACTGTAGGGCAGAGGAGGGAAGCTGGGTGTGTGCGTGTGTCCGTGGAGAGATGTTAAGGGGGTGGGGCTGGGCTCATGCCTGCGTGTGAACAAGTGAGAAGACGAAGGCCCTGTCTACACTGGCAAGTTTCTGCGCAGTAAAGCAGCTTTCTGCACTGTAACTCCTGAGGTGTACACATTGCCATGCCACTTAGCGCGCAGAAACTGCGCAGTTGCAGCGCTTTAAAAAAACCCACCCCAACGAGAGGCATAGAGCTTTCTGTGCCGGGGCTGCAGTGCCAGTGTAGACACCGTGGTCGATTACAGCACTGCAATTGGCCTCCAGGAGGTGTCCCACAATGCCTGTTCTTGCCTCTCTGGTCATCGGTTTGAACTCTACTGCCTTGTCCTCAGGTGACCAACTGTCATCCCCACCCTGTAAATTCCTTTGGAATTATGAAAGTCCCCTTCCTGTTTGCTCGGTGATGCATGCAGTGGTCTCAGTGCATATTTCCAGGTGGCCATGCCTGCTCCTTGCACCAGGCTATATCATAGAATTCCAGACAAATAGCTGAGGTTGCATCTAATGCTAAACTCACTTTTGACCACTTCAATACCTATGTGAGTCCTCTCGTCAGTCCAAAAGTTTGGTGGTGGGCAGACAGCTGCTGTATTTTCAACAGTTTTGATCTGTTATTGCTTAAACTGTGGAAGTGGGAACACTGCAGCATCTTTCGCTGGACACAGAAACTTTTAACATTAGATCTCTGTGACGTTCCCCTGATGTTATGTGGACCGGTGATCTGCTAGGTCACTGCAATCCTTGACTCTGGAAGCCAGTCTTACCCTGCTCTGCTGTGAGAACTCCCACTCCTGGGCTGTTCTCGCACAGCCTTTGGCGTGTAAGCTGCTCTTTGGATTGTGCAACCAAATGACACTAACCAACATCTCTGGTCCCAGACACAACCCTAGGAACCTCCATCTTGCAGTGTCCAGTTATGCCCACTGGATGCTGCAAGTTTGTATGAGTTCATCAATTTAACAAAGAAATTGATATGTACCAGGCTTGTTATCCCAAGGGGAGTCTTTGACATGCTTCTATCTGAAGCAGTGCGTTTGGTTTGAACAAACAAATTTATTAACTACAAATATAGATTTTAAGTGATTATAAATCTAAGCACAAGTCAGATTTGGTCAAATGAAATAAAAGCAAAACACATTCTGAGCTGATCTTAACACTTTCAATGCCCTTACAAACTTAGATGCTTCTCACCACAAACTGGCTGGTTGCCCTTCAGCCAGGCTCTCCCCTTTGATCAGCACTTCAGTTGCTTGGTGGTGATGTCTGTAGATGGAGGTGGAAGAGAGGATGAGCATGACAAACGTCTCTCCCTTTTATCATGTTCTTTCTTCCATCTTGGCTTTGCCCCCCCCCTTCAGAGTCAGGTGAGCATTACCTCATCGAAGTCCCAAACTGACCAAACGAAGGGGGGTGACTCTACTCTGTTTCTTAAAAACCTTTAAGGAAGGAGATTCCACCACCTCCCTAGGTAATCCATTCCAGTGCTTCACCACCCTCCTAGTGAAAAAGATTTTCCTAATATCCAACCTAAACCTCCCCCACTGCAACTTGAGACCATTACTCCTTGTTCAGTCATCTGGTACTACTGAGAACAGTCTAGATCCATCCTCTTTGGAAACCCCTTTCAGGTAGTTGAAAACAGCTATCAAATCCCCCCTCATTCTTCTCTTCTGCAGACTAAGTAATCCCAGTTCCCTCAGCCTCTCCTCATAAGTCATGTGCTCCAGCCCCCTAATCATTTTTGTTGCCCTCCGCTGGACTCTTTCCAATTTTTCCACATCCTCCTTGTAGTGTGTGGCTCAAAACTGGATACAGTACTCCAGATGAGGCCTCACCAATGCCAAATAGAGGGGAATGATCACATCCCTCGATCTGCTGGCAATGCTCCTACTTATACAGCCCAAAATGCCGTTAGCCTTCTTGGCAACAATGGCACACTGTTGACTCATATCCAGCTTCTCGTCCACTGTAACCCCTGGGTCCTTTTCTGCAGAACTGCTGCCTAGCTACTTGGTGCCAAGTCTGTAGCAGTGCATGGGATTCTTCTGTCCTAAGTGCACCTGTTCTTGTTGAACCTCATCAGATTTCTTTTGGCCCAATCCTCTAATTTGTCTAGGTCCCTCTGTATCCTAGCCCTACCCTTCAGCGTACCTAGCACTCCTCCCAGTTTAGTGTCATCTGCAAACTTGCTGAGGGTGCAATCCACGCCATCCTCCAGATCATTAATGAAGATATTAAACAAAACGGGCCCCAGGACTGACCCTTGGGGCACTCCGCTTGATACCAGCTGCCAACTAGACTTGGAGCCATTGATCATTACCTGTTGAGCCTGATGATCTAGCCAGCTTTCTATCCATAGACATGCCATAGAAAGAGGTACATTTCAAAACATTGATCAAGAACTGTCCTTTTCTTATAACTGGACGCACACACCCCTTTCGCTTTTAGGTATTGATATTATACATTAAATTTGTACTGAATTTTTTTTTGTATAAATTGATTGTTTATTTTTATTGGATTGCAATATTACTTTGTAGAAAGTAGATATTTAAATAAAATGTAAGTAATTGGGATGTGAAGGAATCCATCGGTAAAATCAAGCCAAAACACATAATCAAGAGAACAAACAATTGTCAGCATTATCTGTGGAATCTCTCTCCCTAAGTGTCCACAGGGTGTCAGTGTTATTTCATGCTATTCCATCTTATGCTGGAATCAGGCAAACTCAGTTCAGACTAGTTCTCCCCAAAACTATTCTTAACCTTTCACCTGATTATCTCAGAGAACTGCTGCCTTCACCACAAACTTCTCTCCTTTTCCAAGTCTGCAACAGTTCAGTGTGATTAAAACAGACTTCTAAAAATGGGACACACACACACACACACACACGGTAGAGTAGGAAAAACAACTGGAAGATATGGGAAAGATTTCAGAAATGTGACATTCACTACTCATATTTGCAGCTTGGGAATGTGGTTGGATTCCCAATTCTTGTTGGATGATCAGCTTTCAGCACTGGTCAAGATGGCTCTCTTTGGCCTGGTCTACATTACAGAGTTAGGTTGAAGGAAGCTGCCTTAAGTCGACCTGTTAATGTATGTGTCTACACTACCGGGTCCTTTACGTCTGCCTAAGTCGCCTCTGCTGTCGACTTCTGTAATCCACCTCTGTGAGAGGCATAGCACTTAGTTCAATTTTCATGGGCTGACTGCGAGGTAGTGCAGATACAGTGTTGTATAATTTGACTTAATTGGCCTCCAGGTGGTGTCCCACAATGCTCATCTGTGACTGCTCTGGAGATCATTCTCAACTCTGCTGCACTGCAGCCAGGTACACAGGAAACAGCCCCTCCTCTGCTAAAGCCCCGGGAACTTTTGAATTCCCATTTCCTGTTTGATCAGCACTGGGAGCGTGCCAGCTTGGGCACAGCTGACCATGGAGATTACATGCCCCAAACGTGCTCCAGCCTGGTCTGCACAGGAGGTGGTGGATCTCATCGCTGTGTGGGGAGAAGTGTCTGTGCAGGCATAGCTCCGATCCAGCAGAAGAAACGCTGACATCTATGCAAAAATCGCTCATGGATGGGGGAGAAGGGCTACATGAGGGACACACAGCAGT
>NW_020664561.1:11589609-11670969 GCF_002925995.2 Terrapene triunguis | reverse complement strand
GGGAGGGAGGGAGTGATTTCTGCTGCAGGGGAAGCGGAGGAGGGGCTCTCTCTGGCTGTCGGAGCCCCATGTAAGTGGCACCATCCGGCCGGCTGCCCTGTTAGCCGCGCGCGCTCTGCATGGGGGAGGGGGGAGGGGGAGAGTCCGGACATTTACAAATTCCCCCCGGACGCTATTTTTAGCTCAAAAAGCCGGACATGTCCGGGGGAATCCGGACGAATGGTAACCCTACTCATGGGGTCCTAGAGCCTGGGCTCCAACCCAAGCCTGAACATCTACACCGCAGTTTTACAGCCCCGCAGCCTGAGTCCCATGAGCCCAGGTCAGCTGACACAGTCCAGCCACGAGTGTTTAATTGCATTGCAGACATAGTCCTGGTGTGGGAACTAAACCCACAAAACTCCAGCCCAAATGCAGGAGTGCTGCCAATTGAGCAACAGCAGCACTTCACCATTATGTGAAGTATTGGCAGATGGGGAGAGACTCCCCTGAGAAGCTGCAACTGTTCTCAACCGCCACCTACCAGATTCTGCCTTTTACTGGGAAAGGAAGAGTGACTTCATTTCTTTTACCTCCCCGTTCCCCATTTTCTTTGCCCCAAACAGGCAGATATGGCTTTGCAAGAGAATTAATTACAGCTGGAAGCTAAAATAGGAAAATAAAATTAAAAATACTAAACCACAAGGCTTCTTCTATTGCTTTTTCCTCTGCAGAATTGAAGATGGATGAGGTGACCTGGGAAAACTGGCAGATGGAAAACCCATTACAGATGTGAGGTTTGGAAAAATGGCAAAGGAACAATATGAGAGCTGTAAATTTCAAGTTTTGGGGGTAAAAATATATTGCCTAGCAACAAGAAACCAAATAGGAAACAAGTAGCCCCATGAGAGAGATGCTTTAGAATCCCTACCCAAGGTGAAGACTGCATTACCAGAGACCTGAGCGGCTGCTATTCTCCCAGCTAAAATTATAGCACAGGAGAGAGAGAGATTTAATCTCTCTTTTGCATTTACACACACATCTGTGTTCACCTTATTCTGTGAGAGAATGTGAGCACACGCACACACACTGTACATGCACAACCGGAACAGAATCTGTTGTGCACCCAAATGAATTCAACTAAGAAAAGATGCCTCATGACATGCTTAAATCTCTTCCAGCATCAGCTCTACTGGGGCATAGAATCATTGCTTCCATATGCTTGACCCTCACTACATGGTCCAATGCATTTTTATACCATTTCATAAATCCTTTTCTAATACCCATGGCTTATCAAAGCATGGATGGCTCTACTCTGTTTCGACGGGGAAACTAGTCCAAATCTTATAGGAGCAAATGCTAAAATCTCTGCCCAATACTTCCACTATGGAAAGACAGTAACAGAGAGGAAGGGGAGAACAGAATTCGAAATGGAACTTAAAGGGACATTGTCAGCTATGGGAAGTCAGAAAGCACCATCCTTTGACAGTTTCTTCCTGTCTCTTGTTATTTAATATCTGATTCATTCTAACACTAGAAATGCAAAGAAAAGTAATGTGTTTACAACTTACAATCAAGCCAGCGCACAACTCAAGGCCTCTACAGTAACACACAGAGAACTCATGCACCATCAAACAAAAACTTGCAACAAAACTTTCCTTTTAAAAATAATTTCCCTTGAAAAGCTTGAAAACAACACTTCTTCCCCAGCTATTTTTGTCTCAGCAAAGGGTCAATCAGCTGTCAAGTAGTTCCTTGGGTAACTGCATCCTGGCCCATCAGGATATGTTGAGTCAGTTCAATCTTGTGTGTGGTGCATCGGCTGAGTCTCTCTCTCTCTCCTTGCTGAGGGAGTTGTCCTGGGGGGTATTGTGGAATAAGCCAGAATTTCCCTTGTTCAGTTTTGCTCCTGTAGCTAAAGGGACACTTTTAGGTTCACATTTTTGCTTTTGTAAAAAGCAAGATTTACAAAAGCTAAAATGAACCGAAATGTTCCTGTGAAGGTTAAAACAGCTGTTTGGATAGAATTATTCCTCTGCAGCACTTGTAACCAAAACACTGCAGCATTGACCTACTGCCCAACAGTCAGAAAGTGAACTTGATTAGAAACAGACTAAAAACTAAGTGAAAGGAGCAAGTCTAGTTCCACCATGGAGTGGAAATACAAAGAATGAACAAACAGCTTTTAGTTCTTCCTTTTTAATCTTCCTTCTCCCCACCCTCTCCCCCATCTTTCCCCCCTTTTTAATTGGCAAAATCGAAACCAGAAGAATGGGGGATAAGAGGGGAAAAGGAGGAAAACCTGAAGATTGAAATGAGTTGATAAAAATTTGAAAAAAAAATCCATATAGATAAGGAATCATTACTTCTTAAAACCTGCAGAACAAAATGTTCAAATTTTCTGAAATTCCTTTAACATTTTTCAACCAACTCTAGTTAAGACAGAAGATGCCTCCAAAAGAGAAGAGTTTTTATTGTTGTATGGGTGTGTGTGTGTGTGTGTGTGTGTGTGTGTGTGTGTGTGGTTTTTTAAAATAAAATATGGAGAAATAGACTGACAAGGAGTTAGTTGCATACCATTGGGATTGCTACAGCAAATGCTTGGTGCCTTCTACTGATTTAAGGGTGTTGTTAGTGCAGATGCCTGTTAGGACAAACCTCAAAGAGTAGACTTCAAATGTAATTGGACTCTCTTCCTTCATTAAGATTCTTAAAAATCCAACAGGACCCACCCACTGCTTTATAGGTAACAAATACAAAGAGAGTAGAAATTAACCTAGCTGTATTTGCTGCCTTCCTTGTTTGTGCACCAGCCTAAAATGTTAGGTCAAAGCAACCTTTGGGAATAGGAGTTTGTGAATAACCTGACGTGGCCAAAATATTCATCTAGCAGAAGACCACACAGAGAGATTTCAAGTAGGCTGGTTAGTTTTGGCTGAGGTAGAAGGGGAGAATGCAAGTCGGTTTATAACAGAAAGCTACTTACCATTGTAAACGTGACTAATGAGGACAAATACATCGGTTTGTCCCCTTATTTTGCTTTTTGAGGAACATGGAGCAGGCCTAAGAAAAGGGCTTTGTTTCTCTCTCTTTCTACTTAATTTTCTTACCTTAGAGATATCAGGGATCCCAAGGGTTTTCTCTTCCCTACTTTTGCAAAAAGTTTTCCTTTGAAGACCCAGAAAAGTGGATTGACATTTTTTTAAGACCTGAATCAAAGACCAGGTTGTTGAATTTTATACAGCTAGAAGAAAGCTCTGTTAGTTAAACAGGGTTCACAAAAACAAAACAAAAAAAACGTAAGAGTTTTGAACAGTTCAAATAAAAATAATTTCCTCTCTCAACTGCTCAGCTTTCACTTCCTTGGCACGTGATAGAACTCTACAAGTTTTCCAGTCACCCACAGATTTTGCATACAGCAGTAAATTTCAGGAAAAAAAATCCACACCAGTTCTACTGTTGCATCAACTGCACTGGTGTATTCAAGGTCCAAGTGGCTTCCAGCATTTTATTTCCTCATTGCAGCAGCTGAATCTTTACTGATTTGAAGAGCAAGATGCCAGAAGGTGACAGTCTTGTCTCCACTAGGGCTCCCACTGGTACATCTGGCAGGAGTGTTTTGCTAAAATTCCCTAGAGTAGACAGGGACTTACAACCTTCCAAGGAAGAAAAGGGCAGTCAAAACCTGAGTATTTTATGAAAAAAACAAAAAACAAAAAAACCAAGAATTTTTCTCCCCCCAAAACAATTTTCAGGTCTTCATTTGACATCATCAAGAAGAAAAAAATAAAGCATAAACCCATTCCCTCCACCCCTTTGCCAGCCCCTTTTAATGACCAAGAGGCTACTCTTTCCATAATATCCCCCCTCATCCAACCGAGCACTGAGAGATTGGCCTGTGATGGCACTGCCGTGGAATCCAGCTCGCACTTTTCTGGCACAGAAGGCAGCATGGAAGGCATGGACAGAGAAGAGATCCTGACTGTACTGGGTAGCTTCTTGTAACCAGGAAGCCAATTTGCAGGCAGGAAAATATATACATTTGGGACCAAATTCATCCCCGTCAATGAGATGACACTGGGGATGAATTTGACCCTTGGAGTTCAATTAAACTAAAATATTCCCAAGAGTTTATCTACACAGAGTGAAAACACACTGCTAAGAACTGCACTCGAGCTAAACAGCTCTGCAGTGTGGAAACTGAAATCCAATCAGATATTCAGAAGCATCAGCTTCTCCAAATGTAAAACGGCATTGCTGCTCTTGGATGGCGAAAAAGACTAAGCAGCCAGGGACAGGGCCACCCAGAGGATTCAAGGGGCCTGGGGCAAAGCAATTTCAGGGGCTCCTTCCATAAAAAAAAGTTGCAACACTATAGAATACCATATTCTCGTGGGGGCCCCTGCGGGGCCCAGGGCCAATTGCCCCACTTGCCCCCCCTCTGGGCAGCCCTGGCCAGGGAACCAAGTGAGCTTGTAAAGTCTGGGAAGGCTCCCCTTCTTGGTGCTGCTGAACCCCCATGGATTCAACACACACTCCGAGCAGAGGAATCAGATAGAGTGGGGGAGGGGAGGAGACTAGGAGTGTTTTTAAGATGTGCTTCTCTAAGTTTTCTGACTGCTCTTCTTCCTAGTGCAGCGGTTTTCAACCTGTGGTCCCCAGACCCCTGGGGGTCCGCAGACTATGTCAAAGATTTGCAACGGGGCCTGCATCTCCATTTGACATTTTTTAGGGGTCAGCAAATGAAAAAAGTTTGAAAACCACTGTCCTAGTGAAAAGGTACCTTCCGCTAGATGTGAGAGTCTCCATCTGTCTTTTTGGATATATGCTGCCCTTTGAGTTTATTCATTTCTGCTGGAGGTTTTGCTTACATAGAAACAGCAGGATATTTTGGCAGGAGTTAAAAAAAAAATCTCTACCTCCTTGCGCACTTTAAACACATACACAGCTACTACAGTAATGGCTGTATACATCCCAGAAGTTGGACTGATTTGGACCCACAGCAGAAAATGCTGAATGTGGTAGTATTTATTTTAAATATGGCATGAGGACATAATATTCAGAGGGGAGGCTTGCATAACACTGAAATTCTCCCTTCGCATGCTTTGCCCATTGCCAGCTATTCATAGTGCTCATCTAGCCCTCAACAGCCTCTTGCCCCCCTTCCTGGAGTCTCTGGTCTCTTCCCTCATCCCTATCCCTGGTATGTCTGTCCACTTAATTTGGTGGTAGATGAATGGGACTCTCACTGCCACCTGCTCTTCTCCCGAAGAAGGTGGCTGCTTTCCCAGAGGTGGCTGTGAGGAATGGAGAGGGGCAGCAGATAGACTGGTGAACAGGCAAGTGGCTTCAAAAGAGCCATCAAAGGCTTTTCCTGTTCCCCAGCATTAGCAGGAGCTTCCTGAAAGGGGGAGGGAAATTTGACCGCTTGCCCCATCTTTGTTAGTCTTCTACTGTCCCTTTAATGCACCTTGTTTCTTCGTCTTCAACTTCTCCCGCACAGGGCAAACAGACAGGGGCAAGACCTGACATCTCCCTGTGGGAGTAGTGGCTTTTGTGGGGTCTCTGGACTCAAGAGAGCCCAAGCTCCACTGCGGTAGGATTTATGATAATTGGTAAAGGACAGCCCAAGAGGTGCTTTATTACCTGCAATAAGAGACTACCAAAGAAGCCACATGGTAATATGCTAGCTTAGCTTAGCTTTGTTTCTTTAATTCTTGTGGGCAGGAATCTTGGCTAATGCTATGTTTTTCTTTCCCCTCCCACTCATCTATCTTCCATCTTGTGGCCTCCATGGCTACGTTAACTTCAATACACTATATGCTGGGGAATCATTCCACAAATGCTAAAGAAACTACAGCTGTTACCAAATGTAGTAGCCTGACTGCTGGCAAACATGAGTCAACAGGAGCAGAATAATGATACCTAGGTCTTATATAGAACTTTTCATCAGTTGATCTCGAAGCATTTTACAGAAGCAGTATCATTATCCCCATTTCCCAGATGGGGAAACTGAGGCACAGGGAGGTGAAGTGACTTGTCCAAGGTCACCCAGTAGATCAGTGACAGAGCTGGGGATAGAACTCGGATCTCCTGAGTCTGAGTCCAGTGCTATTATCCTCTACACCGGTGTTTCTCAACCTTTTTGATACCAGGGACTGGCTTGCTGCCTTCCTAAACTGTGTCAGGGAGATCTCAGGGAGTGGTGCCAGTTCACGGACTGTTCATTGAGAAACACTGCTCTACACTACACTGCCTCCTATCACTACACTAGCTACACAGCAAATAGAAGATGGAGCCTAGGCTCCTGGTCTTGAACGTTAAGGGTAAATGTTGTGGAGCCATGCTTTCTCAGTAACACCGCTCCCTGGATCCAGACATTGAAGGTGTTGGATATGATAAGACTAATAGGAAACAGAACCTTTTCACTGGCCAGCCCACAGCTATGAAACTTCCCTATACAAGAGTCGAGGATGATCACAAACCCATTACCCATTTTCCTCCACTCTTTGACCTAGATTCTTACCATGTCAGATTCATCACTTCTGCATCCGTGAAGGGTGTCCAGTGTCTTTGTCCAAAGCCAACTCTGCAAGCCTGTAGTCAACAGGGACAGAAAATCCTTCCACTCACAGACTGACTGTTTTTTGAACCATGATATCGAAGGATAAACAGCTTTTCCTCCAGTAAGTATATATGTTTTATGATGCATTAAGCATTATGTGATTATGTCATGTCTTTGTTTCCTGGCTTTTCCTGTGTGAAGAATGGAGTCAGATAACCAGTCATTAAACATATGGAAAGTATACATATTTATAATATTATTATAAATCTTACCCCTTTACCCTCTGTCAAGCACTGGTAAATAAAGAATTCTGCCCCAACTTGTGCTGTAAATGCCACTCACAAAAAGGTCACCTTCTCAAGGGCAATCTGATTTGCCCACTTACTTCAGAAACATGTTCAGTTAAATATCCGGTGTTGCTCATTTGAACTGAGGGCACATAAAGAGGGCCAAGGAAAGGGCAGTTGTGTTTTATTGCTTTTACAGCATCACAAATACTATAGGAGATAGATTGGCTGCCAGTGTAATTTAAACAAAAAACAGGGAGAGAGGAGGGGGTGTAGGCTGTTAATCTGAGCTGGAGGGTACAGTTGCTTTTTACAGAAGCAAATAAGCGTCTACTAATCTTCTAGGACTTGTCTGTACAGATGTTTCATTCTTCATAACACTTTTAGGTTTAACCCAGCTGTTGTAACTCAAGCCGTCACGTTTCTTTAAAAGAAAGCATCACCTACTCTGCCCACTGCAATGGTTTTAAAAGTTCACGGGGACAGAAGCATCCACCTTTCACACAAAGGACCAAATCCATCCTGGCAGTACAGACAGCAAACCTGCAGCAGGCAGCAAGAGAGCACAGCAGAAGTTGCCTCTCTCTTTGCTGGCTCCCCTTCTAACTGCAACAGGGCCATGCCATAGGGTCTCAAAGAGGAAACTTGATTCTCATGTTATGCATTCATGATTCTGAACTGACCACGTCTGCAGTTGCTCCCTCTTTTTCCCCACTTATATTATTCCAGCTTGTGTATGTGACTAGTGTCAGGAGTGAGCTTCCTCAGTTGACCCTGAAGTCTAGCCAGCCCAGCCTCCAAGCAGATTAACGAGGTTAGCTGGGTTGCAGTCGGACCACCTGATTGGCTGAAGGGAACAAGCAGGTCTGCTTTTGAGCTCACCAGCAGGTTGCCAGCTGCTCAATGCTTATGCCCGCAGCTGCAATTACTCCTGTGCCTACCTCGTGCGGAGCCTTGCTTCAGTTTTATTTCTGTCCTGCTACAGTCCTTTCCAGACCTACTTCCCTACTTGCTGCTGACTCTGGCCTCAACTCCTGGTTCCTGACCCTTGGCACCTGACTCCATCTCTGACTCCTGATTCGACTCCGGCTCCAACCACTAGACCCATCTATAACCCAGTTGTGACAGTTTGGGCAACTTGAAAGAACTTGTTTTATCTGCTAGGATAGACTCCATTAAAGCCAGCATCTCCTTGGCAGAGCTAGTGGGCACCTTGCGGAATCTACAGACCTGGTCAATGCCCCGCAGGTGCAGAATGCTGCCCTACAAGTACAAGCCGTACCACCTGTGACCCAGACCTACTGATATCAGGCAAGGGTATCATTGGCTAAGTTCTACGGTGACAGGAAAATTCCATGGGTTTCTAAGCCAGGTGTCATCTCCTGTTTCTACTCTGCCCACAGACGTTTCCACCTACAAGACCAAAGTGGGGCTTGTCAGCTTGGTGACCGCAGAAGCATTGGCTTGGGCCTCTCCACACCTTGGAAAGTCTAGCCCTCTCTTGAATCAGATTGAAGAATTTGTCCAAGCCATGTCAGTGATTTTTGGCAACCCAAACCAAACGTGCACAGCAGAGGCCACACTTCAGACCCTAATGCAGGGACACCAGTTGGCTGCTAACTACACTGCTAACTTCCAGCGCCTAGTGGTGGTCACAGAATGGAACAAGGCACTCAGTGCCATTCTTTTCGGCACTGTCTCTTTATGATGACATTAAGGATGAGCAGGCTTGGATACAGCCTCTGACTGGCCTAAATGCTTTTATTGATCTGGCCATGAAAACTGACAATGCCTATCTGAATGCCGTCAAGAAAGGAGGGTGACATTCTGAGCCAGGCTGGTTTTGACAGCCCTGTCATGGGATGCTCTACTCACTGCTAGGATGGCGCTTCCTCTTGGCTGTTCTGGGGATTAGCCTCATGAGGTCGATGTCCCTTCCTGTGGTTGCATGCTGTCTCTTTGCCTCTCTCTCTCTGTCTACAGCCCCTCTCTCGCTCCACGAGCTGCTGCTGCCTCTTCGTGACTTGGCCCTTCAGCCAGGTCACTATACAAGTTTTCCCTTTTCGGGAAGTCTTTCTTCAGCAATCTTGGACAGTCTTCCCATTCACTGGCCCATGGAGCCATGTCCTCAGTGGCTGGCAGGGGAACCCAGGCCTGCCCTTTACTCTGGGTTCTGGATCAGGGACCCTCTAGTCAGCAGCGAAGGTCGGTTCCCTTCTAGACTTTACTGCTTTCTCTGAGCTGTTTCCTCACCATCTGGCATTCCCCCACACCACTCTGGGTTTGCCTGCTTCACAACTCCCTCATCCCAGGGAGTAACTGTAGGCTACTTGCCTTTCTCACCCCAAACACACCTCCCTTCTCCCAGGGAGTGACTGCAGCCTATTTCCCAGCAGCCCCCTCTGCTTCCAATTTCCTGTCTTTATATTTCCAGTCCAGCTCTTTACTCCCTAGCTGGGCTCCCTCCCTGAGCCAGTGGATTGCTTTGCCACCTGATTCCTCTCAGCTGTGGCCTGTCAGGTTAATTAGCCCCCTTCTCAATCTACATTAACCCCTTCATGACCAGTGCAGGGTGAACACCCAATCAGAGACCCCAACCAACCAATCTCCTGTGTCCACACTGCAGTCTGAATCCCTACAGGTTGATGGGCCCCAGGACTGCCTCTCCAAAGGGAAGAAGACTCAACACTAGGCAGGTGGTCTCTGTTGGTATTGTGGACAACCTGGGCATTTTGCTCTGTTCTCCCCACTGAAGACCTGACCCACATCTTGATTGGGAAACACCCCAGCTGCAATATAGATACACGAGCTGGGTCGGTTTTCCTCCCCTTATTATAGCACGCAGCGCCTGTACCTGTCCACAGGGACTCTTGAGGCATCCATCCAGTGGCCAGCACCCCTCCAGCTTCTGCTTTGTTTGTGGCACCCTTCCACACAGAAGTTCGATCTAGATCAGGGGTGGGCAAACTACGGATTGCCTCCTGTGGCGCCACTGGCCCGGCGCCACTCTCAGATGCGGCCCTCAGGCGGGGGGGCAGAGGGCTCTGTGCGCTGCCCTCACCTTCAGGCACTGCCCCCCACAGCTCCCATTGTCCGGGAACGGGGAACAGCGGCCAATGGGAGCTGTGGGGGAGGTACTTGGAGGCGCGGCAAGGGCAGTGCACGCAGAGCCCTCCGCCCCTCCTCCCCCAGGGGCCGCAGCGCTTCCTGGAGTGGCGCGGGGCCGGGGCAGGCATGCAGGGAGCCTGCCCTGGCCCCGATGTGCGCCACTGCCACCCCGGAGCCTGCCCCCCAACTCCCTACCCTAAGCCCCCTGCCTGCACCTCGCACCCCAACTCCCTGCCCTGACCCCCCTCATACACCCCACACCCCAACTCCTGCCCTGAGCTCCCTACTGCACCCTATAGCCCTGTGCACCCCAACCCCCTGCCCTGAGCCCCCTGCCGCACCCCAACCCCCTATCCTGAGCTCCCTGCTGCACCTTGTAGCCCTGTGCACCCCAACCCCCTGCCCTGAGCCCCCTACTGCACCCCACACCCCTCCTGCACCCCTGCCACACCCCTCCCGAACCCCAACCCCTACCCTGAGCCCCCTACTGCAGTCCGCACCTCTGCCCCGAGCCCCCTCCTGCAGTCTGCACCCCTACCCCCTTCCCTGAGCCCCCTCATACACCTCGCACCCCTCCTCTGCACCAATCCCGTGCCCTGAGCCCCTTCCTGCACACCGCACCCCCTCCCACACCCCGCACCCCCTCCTGCACCCCAACCCCCTGCCCTGGCCTTGCATACAATTTCCCCACCCAGATGTGGCCCTTGGCCCAAAAAGTTTGCCCACCCCTGGTCTAGATGCACTGGTTGATTCTGGTAACTTTATGGACTTGAAGTTTGCTTGGGTACATGGGATCCTGACATAGTGCAAGGCCATTCCTGATCTTGTGGAATCTATTGACTGGTCTCTGCCCTCTCAATAGGCCTGGTCACATGAGACACTGCGCCCTTGGAAGTCACAGCCCTTCAGGATCAATGCAAAACCCTGCAGTTTAGACTCATAGACTCATAGACTCATAGACTTTAAGGTCAGAAGGGACCAATATGGTCATCTAGTCTGACCCCCTGCATGATGCAGGCCACAAAAGCTGACCCCCCCACTTTCCCTTAGCTCTGCTGTTGAAGTCTCCAGATCGTGATCTAAAGACTTCAAGACGCAGAGAATCTTCCAGCTTGCGACCCCTGCCCTATGCTGCGGAGGAAGGCGAAAAACCTCCAGGGCCACTGCCAGTCTACCCTGGAGGAAAATTCCTTCCCGACCCCAAATATGGCGATCAGCAGATCCCCGAGCATACAGGCAAGATTCTCTAGCCAGACCCTCATTTTACCAGCGATGGCCGTTATTGCCTAATTGACTAAAATCACGTTATCCCATCAAACCATTCCCTCCATAAACTTATCTAGCCTAATCTTGAAGCCAGAGAGGTCTTTCGCCCCCACCGTTTCCCTCGGAAGGCTGTTCCAAAATTTCACCCCTCTGACGGTCAGTTTGGCCTGGTTCACACTGCATTTCCCAGTCATTCTTGACATCTCCTAGGTCACTAAGCATGAGCTGTATATTTGGTTGGGGGCAGGCACAGGCTGTTTTTTGCTCACCATTTTGATGGCACTCTTGTCTCACTGAACCCAGTTCCATGCCACAGCCCATCCATGGTTTAAACCTGAGGAACACCAGACACCTAACCCCCCCCCGCCCCACGAAATCTGGAAAAGACGGGATACCAACACTTTGGAGGATACAGCAAAATTCAAAAAGGGAGGGAACAGGTCAGCAGAACCTTCATCAGCACCTGTAGCTCCCTCAGTAGCAGGTGAAATACAGGGATTGACAGATATATTCAATAAGAAAAAAGCCAATATACTATTGCCACATTGTCACTACAATTGCCCCATTGACCTCCAGACAGAAAATTGGGTTCCTTTTGGATACATCTATTCCCTCTCAGAGCCTGAGCTTCTGGCTCTCCAAGAATAACTCAGAGAGAATCTGTAAATGGGTTCATCCACACATCCATGTCCCTGTCCGGAGCCCTGATTTTCTTTGTGGCCAAAAAAGATGGCTCCCTGCACCCTTGTGTAAAATATTAAGCCTTGAATAAGGTTACCATCTGGAATAGATACACTCTACCACTTATCAGTGAGCTCTTCAAGAGACTTTGCTCTGCTAAAATCATTACCTAACTGGACCTTGGTGGAGCTTATAACCTGGTCTGTATTTGGGAAGGAGATGAATGGAAGACTGCCTTCCACATCTGATGTTTAAATAAATAAATAAATAAATGGAGATATCCGATCTCCTAGAACTGGAAGGGACCCTGAAAGGTCATTGAGTCCAGCCCCCTGCCTTCACTAGCAGGACCAAGTACTGATTTTGTCCCAGATCCCTAGGTGGCCCCCTCAAGGATTGAACTCACAACTCTGGGTTTAGCAGGCCAATGCTCAAACCACTGAGCTATCCCTCCCCCCCCCAGTTTATACTGTGAGTACTTAAGTAATGCCTTTTGGATTGTGCAATGCCTCTGTAATGTTCAAACATTTCATCATTGATACCTGTAGAGACAAATTGGATGGGTTCATCATGATCAATAATATCCTCATCCTCTCCAAGAACCAGGTCCTCCACAAACAACCGCGCCTTGGAAACCGGGCTGGCTCCAGGCACCAGCTGAGCAAGCTGGGGCTTGGGGCAGCAGATTGTTGGAGGCGGCATTCTGCCCAATCCTAGGGCGGCACGGCCCCTTTTTTTTCTTTTGTTCCTGTTCCGCTCCGGCCGCCCTGTAGGGGGCGGTGGCACAGAGAACCAGAGCACCCTGCAGGGCAGTCCTCTTCCTTCCCTCCCCGCCGACTGGAGCAGAGCCCTCACGGCAGGCGGCAGGAGGCGGCGCGGCAGGAGGCGGCGCAGCGGGAGGGGCTGCGTGGCAGCGCCCCTGCTGTAGCCCTGGCCGCCCCCTTCCCTCTCTCTCCCGCCCCCCCCCCCCCCCCCCCCCCCCCCCGCCGGCCCCCCCGCCCCCCCCCCGCCGGTTTGTTTTTTTTTTCTTGAGGCGGCCAAAAAGCCAGAGCCGGCCCTGCTTGGCAAGACACCACCAGAACCACCTTGATGCTAAATTGGAGAAGTGTGAATTTGACCAGAGCACAATCGAGTTCCAGGATACATCATTTTGCCCAAAGGGCTGGCTATGGATCCACATAAGCTATCAGACATTTTTGAATGGGCAGCTCTGAGGGACATACAAGGGGTACAACAATTCCTCAGGTTTGCCAACTTTCACCAGCATTTAATCAATGTGTTTTCCTGCCTGGGAGTCCCTATGACAGCTCTTGGGAAGAGCGTCTGATTTGTCTTGTCTCCTGAGGCTCAATCCACCTTTGACCAACTAAAGAGAGCTTTCACCATGGGTCCCATCCTTGTCCATCCAGACCCCACCAAGCTATTAACAGTGGAGGCCAATGTATCCTATTTCGTCATTGGAACCATACTGTCACAACAAATGGGCCCATGTAATCAGCTCCAGCCATATGCCTTTTATTTGTGAAAGTTAACCCTGGCAGAAAGGAACTATGACATTTGTAATAAATTGCTACTGGAGATCAAGGCAGCCTTCAAAAGTGGTGTCACCTCCTGGAAAGAGCCTAGTTCTTAGTTCAGGTCCTCATTGACCACAAGAACTTGAAATCTCTCTGCATGGCCCAAAACTTAAATCAGCATCAGATCCTCTGGTCATGATTCTTCACCTGATTAGCATTTGTTGTGACTTACCTCCTGAGTGCTAGAAACAGAAAGGCAGATGCCTTGTTCTGCAAAGATAAGTACATCGAACCCTGCACAGAACCTCCTTCAACAGTTCTTAACCCATCCAATTTTCTCAGTGGAACTGTGGACAAGAGCCTAATGTCCATCATTCAGTTCCTGCTGCCTCATGATCCATTCATTACTCAGATCCACCAGGCCTAGGACAATGCAGATACCCAGCCTGCTTCAGGTTTCCAATTACAGAATAAGATCCTCTATCATGGGGAATGTTTATATATCCCTGATGGACCACCTCAACTCCAAGTCCTGAAACTGCCATGAGATGCTGCTCACCAGTCACTTTGGGCAAACTAAAACATGGAGCTTGGTTTCACAAAGCTTCTGTTGGCCAGGTATGCATTACTTTGTCAGGAAATATGTAAGCTCTTGAGACCTTTGTTCCTGAACTAAGAACCCATACATGAAGCTACTTGACCTCCTCCAGACACTGCCAACCCCGTCCCAGCCCTGGTCCACCATGTTTCTGGACTTCATTGTGAATTTGTCTTGTTCCCACAGTTGCATGGCAATGCTGGTTGTGATCTATCTTTTGACCAAGGTGGCACATTTTGTTCCATCCTACGCAGTCCCTACCAGCTTAGAGACAGCTTGCCTCTTCTTAGAGCATTACTTCCAGCTCCACAAACTTCCAACTGGCATTGTCTGAAATTGAGGTCCATAATTTATTGCCTACTTCTGGGCATGAGTTTTTAAGCTTCTAGATGCAGCACACTTCTTACCTCATTGGCATAGACCAAAGGAACTGACAGAACAGGTAAATCAGATCATGGAGCAATACCCTCTGTTGCTTCTTAAATTATCAGCAGGACAGCAGATCTGGTCATACACCTGCACCATATACAATGGGAGCTCATGGAACATCTGGAAACAATCAGAGACCTACAAGTGCTATGCTAATCAGGGACCTCTAACCTTACTGTGGGAGACAGGGTCTGATTTCAACCAGAAACTTCCAGTCAACCCGACCATCAGCCAAGTTAGACCATCAATACATAGGTTCATTCAAGATCGTGGAGCAAATCAACAATGGTGATGTTCAACCCGCGGCTTCTGGAGTCAATGAAAATCCACCTGGCAGTCTGTGTCTCCCCCCAAAAACCCATTTCCCAGTCAGTCCAACCTGCCACCTATATCAGTCCAAGGATAAGAGGAATACCTATCCCAACAGATTCTAGACTCCACGCAAGCAAGGGGTTAGCTTTGATACCTAGTGGTTTGGGAATGCTATGGTCCTGATGACCAGTCACGAGAGGCAGCAGAGTATGTTTATGCATCACATCTACCTACTGAGCTCATCCCGAGAAGCCCGGGAAAAGGGCCCTTAGAAGGTGCCCCGGGAGTGCGTGTGTGGGGATATTGTCAGGAGTGAGCATCTTCATCTGAACATGAGGACTAGCCAGCCCAACCTCCAGGCAGATTAGTGACCTCAGATGGGTTGTGGTAGGACAGTCTGATTGGCCAGCCCACCTGATTGGTTGAAGGGAGCCAGCAGGTCTACTTTTAAGCTCAGCAGCAATTACTCCTGTGCCTGTCTTGTTCTTGTCCTGTTCCAGTCTGCTCCAGTCCTGCTTGCTCCTGGTTCTGATTTCTGGCCAGGTTCAACTCCTGGCTCTGGCTCCCAACTCTGGTTCTAACCCCTGCTCCTGGCTCCGGCTCCAACCCTGGCTCTGGATCCTGGCTCCTGCTCCGACCCCTGGCCCTAGCTCCTGGCTCCCAGATCTGGTTCCTGGCTACCAGTTCCAACCAGCAGGCCTGACTACCGGCTCCAGCCAGCAGGCCTGACTGTCCATGTGCCAGTTGTGGCAGAGCCAGAACATAGGTATTAAATTATTGCTGTTTTTGCAGTGTCTCCCCCCCCCCCACCTGTTTTGGAGGCCAATATATGAATTTCCAGAATTTAACCCATAAAATTACACATTGCATTCCAAATTAAATAAACTCCATTCTCACCATAAATCCTCCATGTTTCTGCAAATCCCTTTTCACCTTTTCTGGGGATTAAATTTGTTTAGAATAACTGTTCAATTCTCTATGCAGACTGCTATATAAATGACTATTTAAACTCCAGAAAATAACCACCTTGATTTTTCAATTCTGCACTTATATGCACCAATCAGTTTTGTATTCTATCCTTTGTATTTTCTATTTTCTGCACCCTTTTCCTGGTCTTCCACCATCTTAAGTAGTTACTGCAATCCCTACTGAGATTGTTTACAAGAAGTGCCTACATTTTCTTATGTAATACAATAGGAACAAGAAATAGAGGGTAAGATACTGGAGCCAAATGTAAATCAGACTTCACATTGATAATAAACCAACCCTATCGTGTAAGATCCAGCAACAAATACTAATTCAAAACACCAAATAATTTATCCTTATTCTTAGAGCGCCCTAAATTCAAATAACAGTCTCAGTGCATATGGAAAAGCTGTCAACGCTCCATACTTAAATGATCTCATATGCTCTGGAAAAAAAAAAAGACTTTTTACCATGCTAATGGAACATACAGAGGCATAAAAGGATTGGCTTTCATTTAAATATTTTAGTGAGATTGGTCTAAGTATAGATTTAATATTCATTTTACTGTAGTTTGTGTAACTTAAAGTAACTGCCAGAGAAAAATAATCCTCTGGGAGCATCAACTTTTGTTCTCTGCTTTATTGTAACACCGACCATAAATTGTACTTGTTTCACTAATAAAAAACGTATGCCAAAAACTATACGTTGTATCTGAGAAGTTAAAAATGGATTTGGACGGAAGAGTTAATGTTTTAAGGTAGTTAAAATATTTTTTTCAACATCACTGTAAAAAAAACATAACAACCCCCCCCCCCCAAAACCAGTTTTTGCCTGTTACTAAATTCCTTTTTGGTTACATAGCCATTGTTCGAATAAAAAGGGAAAGGGGCTATTAGAGTGCCAATGCAAGAACAAACAGGAGGGAACATGGACCTTAATTAACAAGAAGACATTGATCACTGTACATAGAAAAATCTGTGTGTAACCTGATCTGCTGAGCATGCTATTACGCACCTATCCTCACTGAACTCAGTTTGGTGCCCAACTGGATACACTGGACTCTCTCTTCAATTTGTGTAAACTGTCACGGCTCAATTAAAATCAATGAAGCTATGACAATTTACCCCAGCTAAGAATCTGGCTGGCTAAGTTCCTGATTTCTAACTTGAAATAAGAAATGTGACATTCATTACAACATCTTTCTTCTTATGACCTCACACTTTAAACAAACTTGGAAACAGCCTATTAAATATGTATTGTTAAACTCATCTTACAGGTGGAAAAGGCAGAAATAATAAAGTTAAAAATTTCAAAAGTGACTACTAATTTTGGATGTCTCCTTTTCTCAGCTCTAAACTTGATACACACGGGCCTGATTTCCAGATGTGCTATGCACCCAATCCTCTCACTGAAATCAATAGGCTCTATGGGTTCTCAGTATCTGTGACAATCAGGTTCCTTAAAGAGTCAAGTTGGGCACCCAAAAACTCAGGGACCCAAAAAATCAGTCGCTACTATTGAAAATTTGGGCTTAATTGAGTTGCTTAAGGTCACACTGTGAGTCAGTGGCAGAACATGAAAAATGCAAGAATGACAGGCAGGTAACAGGAAATTTTTCAAAGAGATTCCACTGGGCAAACCTCACAGATACCCACAGTAAGAACTTGCGGAAGCACAGAAATGTTAGAAAAGCAAGCTGACAACATTCGACACAAAAATCAATTCTGAGAGTCTTTCTTTCAGTATTCCTCACTCAAGGTCTCAGCTTCTGTTCCCGGAAGGCAAAGCTTCACACATTTCACCAGTTTCATTTGCAAACATAAGATAGTACTGGAACTGTTGCACTTTTTTCATTTGAATCTATGGGATTTATTTCCAGTTTTCTCTGTTTAAACTTGAGGACCAACTCATACAGTTGGGTTGTGCCAGGCTAACGCGCCCTGCTGCACAACTGCAGGTAGTTCACACTCAGCACACAGCTCTGGAATCTCTCTCCCTAGCCCTCTCTTTATAAATCAAGCAGCAGGGAAGCTCGGAAACATGACGAATACGTTGGCTGGAATATCTCCTGCTTTAAAGATGGAAGGAGGAAAGGGGATGGAGGAGTGGGGGATACTAAACTAACCAGGCCTTGGATGGAAAGGCAGCTGAAATTTAGTGCTCCTGGAAGCCAGCCCTAGCTGTTCAGACAAGGATCTGCCAGGGAACTCCCCTGTGGGGGCACTGTTCACTCTCCAATGCTTAAATGCCCAGAGAAAGTATCAGAATCCATTAAGCATTAGATTTGTCCAAGAAATGTTGGAAAAAAAAAACCAGAAAAAACACAAAACAAAACTTCAATGTTAATACAAAGCAGAAGGGGTTTCAGTGTAAATTCCAAGTGGGACTCTGCTCAAACTTGCTGAGTTGAAGGGATGCCAGGCAGAGCTAGCCTTAAGCAGGGTGAACCACGGGAGACTGCCCTGGTCCTGCACTCAGAGACCATCAGGATGAATTCACAACCAGACAATCCCATCTGAGAACTTTACAACTTTGACTTGCACTTGATAGGCTGAGTGGCTGGATCTATTCTGAATTCTCACAACAGAAGGGGGAGTTGTGGTGAAACAGAAGGCAGCCAGGAGAGCAGCTTTCTCTGGGGAAGGAGCAGCACAGAGCCCCACAAACCCGGGTATGCCTGTGTCCACCTGTACTCCATTGGTCTCAGTGGTGCAAGCCACATTTGAAATTTGCCACCACTGCTGATCCCAGAGGTAGTGTTAAAGAGAGTAGTTTTGCCACCTCTTACAAAATACAGGGCTAGTAGCCAGGTTTTGTCAGTTTTATTCCTATGCAAATTTAAAGTGAAATTCCCAGTGGGCATTTGAGGGAAAAGAATTTACTGGCTTATGTATTTCCAACTTTAATTCATTCTGGGGGATGATGGGGGATGCCAAAGCCTCCTCATCTAGCAGTATATCTTCCATACAGCATGACTGCCTGAAATATCTCCATCAAATGTTGGCTGCAGCTCATTACATAAGTGCAGTGGTACTGATGATTCAGTAGATGTCTCTTGTTTTGTAGCCAGTACAGAACCAACACCTTGGTGTGATGATAGGGAAACTGTGCAATTGGAAGTGCCACTTTTTAGATGAAATGTAAGCAGAAGTCCTGACCACTCTGCGGTAATTAAAAATCCCACATGGTTGGGGTAAATGCCATAGTATCCTAGCCAAATTCTAAGTGGGCAGTTATATTCTGCTGACTTAACTACCTCCTGAAATTTTACCGGATAAGGTACTCTTTTCAGTTGCATCTCCTGAATTACGGTGTAACATTGCAAGCAGATGGCCATGTTTCATCTCAGAGATGGCTGCAATTCAGTGGTTGTTGGAAGCAATTTCTCTATTTGTATAGAATTTGTACAATTCGTACAGTGTCTGGGATCCTCTTTGGAAGAAAGCCATTATATCAATGCAAGATCGGCATCAGTATCACTGCAGTGATACATACTGCAAAACTGTTAGGAACGAATCCAGCATTACCAAAACATTATTTAAAATATAACTCGTATTTAATAAAGAGGTGTGTATACTCTCCCATGCTATTGAAAGATGGGGCAAATCCTGCTCTCACTTGCCTGGGTGCGGAGGGTTCCACATACCAGTGTTGTTACATTGTGTGTAGAAGGAGCAGGATTTCAGAAGGATATCCAGGTGAGCAACTCCTGTGCAATGCAAAGGGGCTATTCAGAGGTGGCTTGGGATGGGTAGAGTATCAGTGATGTATCTGGTTTGATTAATCCAGTAACCATTGCTCCTACATCAAGCTAGGGCACAAAAACTGCAGAAGACTACCCAAGGCCTGAGAGTAGACTAGTGGCCAGGCACAGATCTGCTGCCTCTAGGGGGCCTGGTGAGAGGGCAAGAGTATTCCTGCGTGCTAGGAAGAGGATTTGCCCTTTCGTATGCACACATGGAACAATGGGCATATTCAAGAGGGAGGGATAGGTGTATTTTTCAAATAAAAAAATAAATTTGAAATGCCCTTTGAGCACTGGGATAAAACACCTACTTCTAGAATAGGCCTCTAACAGGAGTCAGTCCACGTATATTCCAAGCTCTAGCAGCATATGTTGAAAAATTTATGGGATAAAAAAAAACAAAGCCGTTCTCCCCCCCCCCCCAAAAAAACCAAAACTGTCTGGAATAGCAATTTCCTTCTAAGGCAGAAACAGATCACTGAGACAAACTTATTCACAGGGATTTCCTGTCATGAAGCCACTCTAATACAAACATTTTTTATTAGGAAAAAATAAAACTCACAGTGACATCAGCAGAAAAATGTTCTTAGAACACGTTATTTCCATTTAAAACAGATGATGACAGCTTGAGAGTTTTAATGGAAAGGAAAGTCTGCTGGCACTGTCAAACTACTGTTAAACCAGCTGAGAATTGTGTTATTTTATTTTTTGGAAAACAAAATACGTTTGAATTAGATACACACTGTCAAGACATTTGGGGATCCAATTTCAGCTTCCATATGTGCTGTTAATAGAACACTTAAGGTCCAAAATTCAACTGACTTTTAAAATTGTGTTACTACTATAAATGTGCTTGCTACAGCTTTTTCTCCTTAAGATAATCTTTTTAGAGTTGATTAAAAGAACATCTTCCTTTCCCCTAATCTGCAAATACACTAGGTTCCACACAAACTATCAGAACGTCGACTGTGTTTCTTCTTTGTCTGCTAATAGTTAGAGCAGAGAAAGGGGAATCAGAATTCTGGGATTCTGTTCCTGGCTGAGCCAATGACTTACTGTGACCTGTATAACCCACAAGCAGAGTTAAGAATGGGTTATATTAGTGCCTTTTTTTTTGGTGGTGGTGGGGTGTTAGGTAGGAGGGGATCAGCTAAATGGAAAGGAAGGGGAGAAGAGGGTAGGACGGGCAGATGTGGAGTGGGACTGAGGTGAAGAGACTATGAAGGAGGGCAAAGGGGAGATAGAGGGAGGGAATTGGAGCAAACAGCCAATCAGCACATCACAAACTCCAGTTAAAACTATAGAAAGGTCTACATAAGAACATAAGAATGGCCATACTGAGTCAGACCAAAGGTCTATCCAGCCCAGTATCCTGTCTGCCGACAGTGGCCAATGCCAGGTGCCCCAGAGGGAGTGAATCTAACAGGTAATTATCAAGTGATCTCTCTCCTGCCATCCATCTCCACCCTCTGACAAACAGAGGCTAGGGACACCATTCCCTACCTAACTTGACTAATAGCCATTAATGAACTTAATCTCCATGAATTTATCTAGTTCTCTTTTAAACCCTCTTATAGTCCTAGCCTTCACAACCTCCTGAGACAAGGAGTTCTACACGTTGACTGTGCGCTGTGTGAAGAACTTCCTTTTATTTGTTTTAAACCTGCTGCCCATTACTTTCATTTGGTGGCCCCTAGTTCTGATATTATGGGAACAAGTAAATAACTTTTCCTTATTCACTTTCTCCACACCACTCATGATTTTATATACTTCTATCATATCCCCGCTTAGTCTCCTCTTTTCCAAGCTGAAAAGTCCTAGCCTCTTTAATCTCTCCTCATATGGGACCCGTTTCAAACCCCTAATCATTTTAGTTGCCCTTCTCTAATGCCAGTATATCTTTTTTGAGATGAGGAGACCACATCTGTACGCAGTATTCAAGATGTGGGAGTACCAAGGATTTATATAAGGGCAATAAGATATTCTCCGTCTTATTCTCTATCCCTTTATTAATGATTCCAGGCATCCTGTTTGCTTTTTTGACTGCCGCTGCACACTGTGTGGACGTCTTCAGAGAACTATCCACAATGACTCCAAGATCTCTTTCCTGATTAGTTGTAGCTAAATTAGCCCCCATCATATTGTATGTATAGTTGTGGTTATTTTTTCCAATGTGCATTACTTTAAATTTATCCACATTAAATTTCATTTGCCATTTTGTTGCCCAATCACTTAGTTTTGTGAGATCTTTTTGAAGTTCTTCACAGTCTGTTTTGGTCTTAACTATCTTGAGCAGTTAGGTATCGTCTGCAAACTTTTCCACCTCACTGTTTACCCCTTTCTCCAGATAATTTATGAATAAGTTGAATAGGATTGGTCCTAGGACTGACCCTTGGGGAACACCACTAGTTACTCCTTTCCATTCTGAAAATTTACCATTTATTCCTACCCTTTGTTCCCTGTCTTTTAACCAGTTCTCAATCCATGAAAGGATCTTCCCTCTTATCCCATGACAACTTAATTTATGTAAGAGCCTTTGGTGAGGGACCTTGTCAAAGGCTTTCTGGAAATCTAAGTACACTATGTCCACTGGATCCCCCTTGTCCACATTTTGTTGACCCCTTCAAAGAACTCTAATAGATTAGTAAGACACGATTTCCCTTTACAGAAACCATGTTGACTTTTGCCCAACAATTTATGTTCTTCTATGTGTCTGACAATTTTATTCTTTATTATTGTTTCAACTCATTTGCCCGGCACTGACGTTAGAGTTACCAGTCTGTAATTGCCGGGATCATCTCTAGAGCCCTTGTTAAATACTGGCGTTACATTAGCTATCTTCCAGTCATTGGGTACAGAAGCTGATTTAAAGGACAGGTTATAAGCCATAGTTAATAGTTCCGCAATTTCACATTTGAGTTCTTTCAGAACTCTTGGGTGAATGCCATCTGGTTCCGGTGGCTTGTTACTGTTAAGTTTATCAATTAATTCCAAAACCTCCTCTAATGACACTTCAATCTGTGACAATTCCTCAGATTTGTCACCTACAAAGGACGGCTCAGGTTTGGGAATCTCCCCAACATCCTCAGCTGTGAAGACTGAAGCAAAGAATTCATTTAGTTTCTCCACAATGACGTTAGCATCTTTAAGTGCTCCTTTTGTATCTCGATCGTCCAGGGGCCCCACTGGTTGTTTAGCAGGCTTCCTGCTTCTGATGTACTTAAACATTTTATTTCCTTTTGAGTTTTTGGCTAGTTGTTCTTCAAACTCCTTTTTGGCTTTTCTTCCTACATTTTTACACTTAATTTACCTCACTAGGATTTGACATCCACTTTTTAAAAGATGCCTTTTTACCTCTCACTGCTTCTTTTACATGGTTAAGCCAAGCCACGGTGGCTCTTTTTTAGTTCTTTTACTGTTTTTTAATTTGGGGTATACATTTAAGTTTGGCCTCTATTATGGTGTCTTTGAAAAGCATCCATGCAGCTTGCAGGGATTTCACTCTAGTCACTGTACCTTTTAATTTCTGTTTAACTAACCCCTCATTTTTGCATAGTTCCCCATTCTGAAATTAAATGCTACAGTGTTGGGCTGCTGAGGTTTTCTTCCCACCACAGGAATGTTAAATGTTATTATATTATGGTCACTATTTCCAAGCGGTCCTGTTATAGTTACCTCATGGACCAGATCCTGTGCTCCACTTAGGACTAAATCGAGAATTGCCTCTCCTCTTGTGGGTTCCTGTACCAGCTGCTCCAAGAAGCAGTCATTTAAAGTATCAAGAAATTTTGTCTCTGCATTTCGTCCTGAGGTGACATGTACTCAGTCAATACAGGGATAATTGAAATCCCCCACTATTATTGAGTTCTTTATTTTGATAGCCTCTCTAATCTCCCTTAGCATTTCATAGTCACTATCACTGTCCTGGCGAGGTGGTCGATAATACATCCCTACTGTTATATTCTTATTAAAGCATGGAATTACTATCCATAGAGATTCTATGGAACATGTGGATTCATTTAAGATTTTTACTTCATTTGATTCTACATTTTCTATCACATATAGTTCCCCCCCCACCCACCCCGCCGCATGACCTGTTCTGTCCTTCCAATGTATTTTGTACCACGGAATGATTGATTGTCCTCACTCCACCAGGTTTCTGTGATGCCCATTTGTCAAGGCTGTATCCCCACTTTGAACTTTAGGGTACAAATGTAGGGGCCTGCATGAGGACTCCTAAGCTTAACTACCAGCTTAGCTCTGGTCCGCTGCCACCATCTTAAGAATTCCCTCCCTGGGAAGCCTTGAGAAACCTTTCACCAATTCCCTGGTGAACACAGATCCAAACCCCCTTGGATCTTAAAACAAGGAGAAATTAACCATCCCCCCTCCTTCCTCCCACCCTCCTTTCACCAACTCCTGGTGAATACAGATCCAAACCCCCTTGGATCTTAAAACAAGGAGAAATCAATCTGGTTCTTAAAAAAGAAGGCTTTTAATTAAAGAAAAAGGTAAAAATCATCTCTGTAAAATCAGTATGGAGAATAACTTTACAGGGTAATCAAACTTAAAGAGCTCAGAGGACCCCCCTCTGTCTTAGGTTCAAAGTACAGCAAACAAAGATAAACACTCTAGTAAAAGGTACATTACAAGTTGAGAAAACAAAGTAAATCTAAGACGCCTTGCCTGGCTTTTTACTTACAAGTTTGAAATAGGAGAGACTTGTTTAGAAAGATGGGGAGAACCTGGATTGATGTCTGGTCCCTCTCAGTCCCAAGAGCGAACCACCCCTTAAAACAAAGAGCACACACAAAAGCCTTTCCCCCCCCAAGATTTGAAAGTATCTTGTCCCCTTATTGGTCCTTCGGGTCAGGTGTCAGCCAGGTTACCCGAGCTTCTTAACCCTTTACAGGTAAAAGGATTTGGAGTCTCTGGCCAGGAGGGATTCCATAGCACAGTACACAGGAGAGCTGCCACCCTTCCCTTTATAGTTATGACACCATTATATCAATATCCTCCTTTATCACAAGGCACTCTAGTTCACCCATCTTATTATTTAGACTTCTAGCATTTGTGTACAAGCACTTTAAAAACTTGTCACTGTTTATTTGTCTGCCATTTTCTGATGTGTCAGATTCTTTTTTATGTGAATGTTTATCATCTGATCTGGCCCCTACTTTATCCTCTTCCATCCTCTCCTCCGACTATAACCTAGAGAATCTCTATCAATAGACTCTCTTCTAAGAGAAGTCTCTGTCCGATCCACGTGCTCCTCTGCAGCAGTCGGCTTTCCCCCATCTCTTAGTTTAAAAACTGCTCTGCAACCTTTTTAATGTTAAGTGCCAGCAGTCTGGATCCACTTTGGTTTAGGTGGAGCCCATCCTTCCTGTATAGACTCCCCGATCCCAAAAGTTTCCCCAGTTCCTAATAAATCTAAACCCCTCCTCTCTACACCATCGTCTCATCCACGCATTGAGACTCTGAAGCTCTGCCTGCCTACCTGGCCCTGCACGTGGAACTGAGAGCATTTCTGAGAATGCCACCATAGAGGTCCTGGATTTCAGTCTCTTTCCTAGCAGCCTAAATTTGGCCTCCAGGACGTCTCTCCTACCCTTCCCTATGTCATTGGTACCTACATGTACCACAACCACTGGCTCCTCCCCAGCACTACACATAAGTCTATCTAGATGCCTCGAGAGATCCGCAACCTTCGCACCAGGCAGGCAAGTCACCATACGGTTCTCCCGGTCATCACAAACCCAGCTATCTATGATCAAATCTCCCATTACTAACACCTGCCTTTTCCTAATGACTGGAGTTCCCTCCCCCGGAGAGGTAACCTCAGTGCGAGAGGATACCCCAACATCACCTGGAAGGAGAGTCCCAACTATGGGAAGGTTTCCCTCTGCTCCCGTTGACTGCTCTCCTTCCCTGAGCCTTTCATTCTCCTTAACAGTGCAGGGGCTGTCTGACTGGAGGTGGGACAAATCTACAGTGTCCCGGAAAGCCTCATCAACATACCTTTCTGCCTCCCTTAGCTCCTCCAGTTCCGCCACCCTGGCCTCCAAAGCCTGTACTCGGTCTCTGAGGGCCAGGAGCTCCTTGCACCGAATGCACACATATGCCGCCCACCCATAGGGCAGGTAATCATACATGCTACACTGAGCGCAATAAACAGGATAGCCCCCACTCTGCTGCTGGGCTTCTGCCTGCATTCTCCCCTACAGCTACGTAGGTTAATGAAAGGGTTTTTGTTTAAATCAAGAAGTTTTGATTATAGTTTAGTTTAAAGGTTTTAAAGAATGGCAAGTGTACCTCGCCCCCTTCCCACTCCCCTTCCAAACTCCCTCTTGAAACTCCCTGTTAGCGGCCCCTGTTCGCAAAGCTGAATGCCCACAGATCCCTGCTTTGGCTGCCTTTGCTCCTACCATTTGGAGTCTCTGGCTGGCTCCCCTCTGCAGTCCCTCCGCGCCCCTCCCCCCAAGGCCACATGGCACAGGGGAGGGGAGACACCATCTAGGTTCTATTGTACCCAATATGTGCAGAGGGTCTCCTTGCACAGTTCTGTGTCCAGGGAGTGCTGGGAAAGGGTGGTCCTGGCAAGGCTCCATATGCATATGCACTATAGTGGGAAAGCAGATAGAAAAAAGTTGTTTACTTTACATATAACATTAAAAACAACTATCAAGCACCAAATGATGTTTCATGGACCAAATGGGGATCCAAAGGCATTGTGCTGTAAGCTATTAATAGGTTTTAGTTATAGAAAATGATATATTTACAGTTTAGATAAGCAGATTTAAAAAAAAATTTCTTAGACTCATTTTTTGGGAGGGGGAGAGGGGGTTTGGTCAAGAAATTTGTGGCCTTTCTTGCTGTACCTGGTCCTAATCCAAAGATTCAAGTGAGGCCCCTTAGTTTCCTCCCTTCCTATCCATGGGTGGTGGGTGGACCCCCGCTCCATCAGGGAGGCTAGCCTCTTCTCTCCTCCTCCCCCCGCAGCCAGAGCCTTGAGCCCCCCCGCCCTCCACTCCCGTGACCAGAGAAGTCCCGGGCCGGCCGGAACCCCTCCCCTCCAACCCAAGCAGCCCCAGCCCTGTGTCTCGCAACAGCAGCTGCAGCCAGGGAAGGCAGAGCCTTCCCTGGCCTATTACACCCACCGTCCATGTAGCTATCTGTTATGAGGGCACAATTTTAACCATATTTGGCCCATCCCTTTTATATGAAAACAATGGCATGGAGGATGAAGAGTTATTCTCTCTTAGATTGACAATAATGCTGCTCCATGAAGAATCTGTGGAGGAGTTTTAGAAGCAGATGGCCAGCTCACTCACACATACAATTGAAGCTTGTCACCTTCACCATCTTCAGGAAGTAGATCCCGATTGATGTGCAATTGGAAAATATTCATCTCAATAAACTTGGCTAGACTCTAGCCATTTTTTGGGGTGCCTTTGTACAAAAAAAGGAATACTCCAGCCGCTAGTGTATTCCTTTTTTGTATAAAGGCACCTAAAAAAATGGTTACTAACTTTTCTGTAAGTGTTGTTCTTCGAGATACGTTGTTCATGTCCATTGCACAGTTGCTGGAGATTTTCCCTTCAGTGGTATTTGTTGGGCTGGCTCTATCGCCCTCTGGTGCCACATGTTCATGTGCTGGTATAAGGGGCCCAGTCAGCCCCACACCCTCTCAGGTCCTTTTTGCTGGCTAACTCTGACAGAAGGGTGGGTCGTGGAATAGATATGAGCAAAACATCTTGAACAACAGTATTGGAAGGTTAATAACTTTTTTTTCCTGAGTGCTTGCTCATGTCCGTTCCATGATAGGTGACTCCCCAGCAGTACCTGAGGTGGGCTTGGAGTGCATGGACATGTGGATTGCAACACTGCTCTACCAAACTTGGTGTCATTCCTAGCCTGCTGGGGATGGCACAGTGGGAGGAGAAAGTACATACTGACGACCAGATGGCTGCCCTGCAGATGTTTTGGATGGAGACCTGAGCCAGAAACGCTGCTGATGAAGCCTGAGGTCTCATCAAATGGGCTGTCAAGATGGCAGCTGGTGCTGCCGGAAGAACACTCTGCACCGATGTTGAGGTACTTGGTGCCAAGTCCGACTGGTTTGGGTCAGACATCAGTCTGAGTGCAGCTTCCATCAGGATGGCCCTTAGGGTAGCCTCCCTGTCCTTTTTTTCCTACAAGGCTTGAACTTGTGACAGATCTGGCAAGGCTCTTGCACGTGGGCTTCCCCCAGACACTACAGACAGCTGGACTGTGGGCAGCTCACTGGCATGGGCTTGCCGGAGGCACAGAGTTTGAAACCTGAAGTTGTTCCAGTGACCGTCACAGGCGGTAAGAAGGAATGGAGAGGGCGTAGGGCCAGCTTGGCCCCTTATACCAGCACATGAGCATGCGGCACCAGAGGGCGATAGAGCTGGCATGCCGGATACCACTGGGGGAAAATTTCTGGTGACTCTGCACGTGGCAAGCAAGCACTTGAAAAAGAACTGCAAGCTCTTCCGTACAAGATGACCCCTGTACCTTGAAATCAATGGGGCTCCACTCTGATGCAGAGATTTGCCCTCATGGTGCTCATAGCAGACAAGTTCGTGTCAGTAGATGTGCTCCTGGAAGTTCTTGCACAGTGTATAAGGCTATATCTAACACTAGCACTTTGTCGGTAAAACTTTTGTTGGTCAGGGGAGCAAAAAAACCCACCCTCCTGACTGACATAAGTTTCACCGACAAAATCGCTATGTTGGTGTGGACAGTGCTATGCTGTCGGGAGACGCTCGCCCGCCTATGTAGCTACTGCCGCTCATTGGGCCATATACCGCCATCAGCATACAGCAGCTACACGGGAGACCTTATAGTGGCGCAGTTGCAGTGGTACAGCTGTGCTGCTGTAAGGTCTGTAGTGTAAACATAGCCTGAGAGAGACAGAAGACTGATCCAGAGGCTGGTTTCATGGAGCTCTTCACCAACGGCTCATGGAGATTAAGAACTTGATAGGAATATATTGCCAGAGGTTTAAGGACCTGCTTCCCCACATCCTGAACTGATAACCAGCAAGTTATTTGACAGCTCTTGTACAGTTAAGGGCAAATGGAAGAACACCACAAAGAATTTGATTTAATCGAGACATTGTTTAGTAAATGTTTACTGGATACCATAGTAGCATGCATGCTAAGGCCATGCATAATGGGTAGCAGATATTCTCAGCTAACCAAATGATTAGCGTATTTATCCTCAAATATTTCTGTTATTCCAGACACAGCAAAACCTAAAAGCAAAGTTGTAAGCAATACTCTTTTACCTGTTGTGTACACATTGTGTAAAGTGCTTTGAAATCCTTAGAAAAAAGGTACAAGGTAAGTGCAAGGTATATTATTCATATATGGACTATACTTTAAAATAACTAAAATATTTGATATACAGACATCTGTGGAAGGCTCTAAAATAAGATTTAAGGCATTATATTTAAGTCCAAAATATAAATCTATAGCTGATGTGGAAAGTAACTTTAAGCCCCATATGATTCCAATTTTTACTTCTTTTTACTGCACAATTTCATTCATTTTCTGAAAAACTGAATCTTTCTAAGTGTGAACTAAAAAACACCAGAAAAGAATGAAAAAGAGGTCATTTTTGACTTCTAATCAAAAGAACTTCATACAAAGAGCTTTGGGCTTAAATTGGTCTCCATTTATGGTCAGGAAGAAATCCTTCCATCACCATAGATTACTGCACAGTAAGCCAGATGCGTTAAGGGAGATTCACTTTCCTCTGTGACATGGGTTAGAAAGCTGCTGTTGGAAGCACGAGACTGGAAAAACCACTGGAGACGGTCCCTGCAGATCAATGCTGAGATGCATTGATGGGGATGTATAAGGACACTTGCTCTTCTCCTGTAGATATTCTGTAGATAAACTGCAGGTGTCTAGGATGGACAGTGATGCTTTTCATTAGTGCTAGAATTAACTTATATTAACAAAAACCCATTCCCAAGAGGATAAGCTCCCTTCCCCACTGGCTTTTGAAGTTCAATCCTCACCATTCTGTGGAAGAAATGGCAAATTCATAAAATACACACATTTATAAAAAGGGATGAATTCCTATACATGTACGAAGGCTAGATCTTTTTGAAAGGACCAAGATTATTACAAAGCCATTCAGTAGCTAACTGGTGTCACTGTCTTTAAGGGCGAAGTACACTTTGCTATGAAGAGGCAAAAACTGACACCACTTGGGCTGTTTCTTGTGCTGTCAACTAACTGCAATGTGACGGCTGATGGGTCAGAGCAAGATTAAATGGTGTGGTTTGCTTTTTTCTTCAAAATGCATAACTAACACATGGAGCTCACTGTCAGAGGATATCAGCAAGGCCAAGAGGTTAGTAGAATTCAAAAAGAGATTAGACATTTGTATGGTTAGTGAGAACATCCACAGTTACATAAGTTTTAAAAAGAAGCAATATAAACCTCATGCTTTAGGGCATAAGACAACCAATAAGTGTCAGGATTTAGGAAGAAACTTCCCTTATGGGAAGTCATTCTACAATTGTCCATCATGGGGTATCCAACACCTTCCTCTGAAGCTTCTGGTATTGGCCGCTATCAGACCGGATACTAGATTAAATGAGCCCTTGGTCTGATATGGAAGGGCAAGTCCCGTGTTCCTATGAGTTTTTTATGATTACTGTGGAGAAACAGCCTCATTAGTCCTGTCTACACTGAATACCTTGGACATTTACAGTTCAGGTCCAAGCACCTGGGCTGCTTGTAAAATATTTCATGTCCACATTCAAAAGCAATTGTAATAGTTCACAAATGTTCTAAGGACCAGTTAAACTGATCTAGCTGTCAGCAAGCCTTATAATTCAGCCCGCACTTGTTCAGTGGGCCCTGTTTCAGCACTAGTGAAGACAAGAAGTGCAGGTTGTGCAGTTGAACTAATTCAAATGGTTTCCCTACAGAATCCTACAATGATATTCATGCCACCTTACAAATTCTTCCCCAAACCACTGCTTTGGGATAAGTTCTACAACAGGTGGAGGGAGTGCTGTGCATGGACATGCTGAATCAGTTCATACTTAACCAGGAGGATTAGCGTCCACACCTTTTCAGGAACAAAGCGTTATGGTAAATGCTTAGCTGTTGACCCTGAAACTGTTCAGCTCCCTATGATTCTGCATAATGTGGACAGAGATAAAGCTGACCATTAACTATGAATTAGTTAAAAATAATCATTTAGAACTGTTTAGTATTTTCCCACTTGGAGAAAAAATTCATAATTCATAGATTCCAAGGCCAGAAGGGACCATTGTGATCAACTACTCTAACCTGCTGTATAAAACAGACCATAGAACTTCCTCAAAATAATCCCTAGAGCATATTTTAGAAAAACATCCTATCTTGATTTAAACATTGTCAGTGATGGAGAATCCACCATGACCCTTGGTAAATTGTTCCAATGGTTAATTACTCTCAATTAAAAAATTATGCCTTATTTCCTGTCTGAATTTGTTTAACTTCAACTAGACTCAATCTGTTTAACTCAATACAGAAGAAACTGACAGGAGGCACTTTGCTGCCAGCTGTATTTTTGTATGAGATACTTCTCTCTTAAAGGTGACCAGCAAAAGAGTGTTTCTGCCTTTTTATTTTTAATTATGCGTAAAGAAAGGTTTTTTTTGTACACAAAGTACACATTCTTTTTCCTTTGCAGATCACCTTTGAACAAGATCTTTTTGAAAAAACCTGAAATTTATGGAAAGTTGCAGCATTTTACACATTGCAGCACACTGTAACAGTCAGTCACAAACTTAAGTTACATGTTTAGTTATGTGGTATACAGGGCTGGCTCCAGGCACCCCTTCTGGAGGGCTAGGACTTTGGAGTCAGGTCAGTTACAGAGGACAGCACTGTAGAGCCGAAGATGGCACCAGCAGCAGAGTCCCCAATGATCACATAGTGTTCTGCAAAAGTGTGGACTGACGCTCATGTTGCTGCTCTACAGATCTCTGAGATAGGGACGTTCTTGAAGAAGGCGACAGATGAAGAGATCGAACTTGTGGAGTGTGTATGAATAGAGCCTGGAGGGGTCATGTTGCGAACCCTGTCTGACGCAATTTGAGACCCACTTGGAGTGCCTTTGGGCTGATATTGCTGAGCCCTTGCATCTTTCCTAAACAGAGAGGAAAAGCCTAGGAGACTTCCTGAAGACCTTCGTCCTGTCCAGATAGAAGGCCTGGACTATCCTGATATCTAGGGTATGTAATATAGCCTCCCTGTTGTGTTGGTGAAGCTTGGGGTAAAAAAGATTGGAAGGTGAATCAATTGATTCATATGGAATGGGGAGGTTACCTTAGGAATGAATTTTGGATACAGCCTGAGCATAACCTCCGGAAAAAATAGAGAGCTCTGGCCTGTAATGAGTCACCGTCAGCACCTATGAATGCCAGGTGTTTCACTGGAATGAGGGTTGACTTCTGGGCATTGATCTGTAGGCCCAGTTCCCAAGATCTCTTGGAGAGATCTGGCTCTGAGAAGACAATTGTCCAAGTACGGGTAAATCATGATCCCTCGGGGGTACAAGAGAGCAACCATCACTGAGAGAACCTGGGAAAATACTCTCAGGGCTGATGATAGTATGAAGGGGAGCACTGTGTATTGGTAGTGGTCCTATCCCAGAGTGAATCTGAGAAATTGTCTGAGTCAGTAGGATTGAGATACGAAAATAGGCGTCCTGAAAATTGAGGGCCGAAAACCAGTCTCCCTGCTCCAACGCTGGATAAGGTGACCATCTTGAACTTTAGAGCCTTAAACTTGTTGAGAGTTCTGAGGTCTAGTATGGGTCTCCAACCTTCCTTCCTTTTGGGTATTAGGAAGTAATGAGAGTAGAACCCTTTGCCTGATAGATGTTGAGGTACCGTTTCTATGACTCCTAACTGGAGAAGATGATTTATCGCTTGTCACAGTGAATTCTCATGAGAAGGGTTCCTGAAGAGGGATGGGGAAGGGTGTTTTGGAGGGGGTAGGGAGATAAAATGGATGGAGTACTCAGTTCTAACGATTTCTAGGACCCACCAGTCTGATGTTATTCATTCCCAGGAACTGCAGAACACTGCCAATTGGGTGTAGAGCAATGGTCGGCTGTATCAGTTGGGGGAGAGTAGTCTAATGGCACCTCGATCTGCACGTCAGAACTTTTGTCTGGACACAGAGGACTGGGCTGAAGAAGATTGCAGGCCAGATAGTTTGTGCTTGGGAAATTTGCCTCTCTCTATGAGGCTCATAGTGGCATTTAGCCAGATATTGGGATATGCGTGGTCTTTGCTGGGATTGGGGACTGAACCAGCTTTTTTGTCCTGGCAAACCAGAGAGTGGACCCTAGAGTCCTTCAGAGTGTGAAGGGAGGTTTTGCCACATCTCCAAAAGGGAGGTCTTCAACCGTAGACTGTACCTCCATCAGTAAGCCTTACAGATGGAGCCAAGAGTCCTGTCGTATCACCACTGCTGTGGAGGGAGACCTAGCTGCTGTATCGAGGGCAGACTGCAGCAATGTCTTTTCCACTACTGGCCCTCCTTAAATTGGTCACAATGTGACTCCAGCATCCATTCAATAAAGTCATTCAATTTTGAATAGTTTATATAGTCATATTTTTCCGTGAGGTCCTGATAGCTGGCGATACAGATTTGAACGTGGCTGAGCAGTACGCCTTCCTTCCGAAAAGGTCCAGGTGCTTCCAGTCCCTATCATAGGGAGCGGCCCTTGATTAGTGTTGTCGGCCACAGGAGTTGACGGCACCCACCACAATGGAGTTGGGTGGTGGGTGGGAGAAGAGAAACTCAGATTCCTTGGCGGGGACATAGTATTTTTTGTCTGCCCACTTGCAGGTAGGGTGCTACCGATGCTGGAGTTTGCCATACAGTTCTTGCTGGGTCTAAGATGACTTAATTAATAGGGAGGGCAATCTTTGAGGAGGAAGAATGGAGAATGTCAAGGAGTTGATGGTGTGTCCTTGACTTCTTCCAGTGGTATTTGGAGAACGTCTGCAACTCTCTTTGCCAACTCCTGGAAGAGACAAAAGTCATCTGCCAGAGTTGATGGGGAAGGCATTACGGCTTTATCCGGGGAGCAGGAGGATATGGTCCTCAGTGTCACTTCTTCCTTGGCACCGACCTCCTGTGCCTGTATGATGTCTTGTGGAGCCTCCAAAGCTCTGATGCTGTGTCCGAGGGGCTGTGTCTTGAGGGTTCTCGGGCGAGGCTGGAAGCCCAAGGGGCATGCTGGTGGTATGCCACTCAAGGTTCCTAATAGGACCATTGGAGTGGTGGTGGCACAGAGCCTGGCAGTGGTGCCCAGGGGTGGCCATACCAGGATGGCAGTGGTGGGGCCATCTGTGGACACGTTTGGGCTCTGTCAGTACTGAGCATCATATGCAGGGCCGACGAGAGGGGGGGGGGGGAAGCCGGTACAAATTACTGGGGCCTGGCAGTCCGGAAGGGGGCCCGGCAGTCCGGAAGGGGGCCCGGGGCCCGGCTTCCCCCCACCCCCCTCGTTGCCTTACCGGGGCCCAGCTTCCCCCCCCTCGTCAGCCCTGTTTAGCCTGTTCGCCCTTGCTGGGGGGCCCGAAATTTTTTTTCACCGGGGCCCAAACCCACTCTCAGCGGCCCTGATCACATGGGGCCCGAAAGGAGTCCTGTGACGCCACGTCCGTTGGTTTGCAGTCTGAACTAGAGAGCGGGGAAATGTGGCATGGCAGTGGAGATGATTCCTGTGCTAGGCAGAGGCTCAGTGAGGCATTCCTGGTACCACGGAGAAGGGACCCAGTACATCTGGTATGCGGAAGTTCCTGGAGTGATGGGATTCCGCTGGTACTAACTGTCCCAGCGATAGTGCTGAGGGGTGTGTGTGTGTGTGTGTGTGTCAGGGATCTTGTCCGTACTGGTCACTCCGGTGCTTGGCGAGGCATCAATGGTGGTACCAATATAGACTCGTGTATCAGGAACATCTTTTTATTGGAGTTCTTATTCCTGTCCCCCAGTGCTGACGACTCAGTCCCCATGCTCAGTGGTACTGGCTACTGATGGTGTCCATTAGCCATGGGTGCCAGACTGAGATGGTCTCGGTGCCAAAGATACCGAGCAAGATGGAGATCGCTTATGGCCATCTCTGGGCTCACTATGGGGACTTCCCGCTCTCTTAGATGACTTGTGAGAGGGGTCAGCAGTTTATTTCCTCAACCTACAACCTTTAGATGTAGAGGGCTGTGGCTCATGTCTGCCAGGTGACTCCTGGCGCAGGTCCTGAGGGGGCCTGAGAGCCGCTTCCATGAAGATGATCTTCTGTCAGAGCTCTCTGTCCTTACGAGATCGTGGCTGAAGTTGCTGGCAGAGACCACACTTTTGTTAGAGGTGGTCTTCCCTGAGGCAACGAATACACTGGGAGTGCTGCAATCGGGATTGCCTCCTTGAAAGTGAGGCATTTCTTGAAGCCCAGCATACCCCGTTGTGGGGGAAGAGTCCCCAGTGAAAGAAAAGCGGGAAAAATAAAGGTTTTTCCTCCCCCAATTTTTTTTTAAGAGACAGAAAAAAATGAGTAAAGAAGAAACTACAACTACACTATGCTACAAGGCTAATTAACTAACTGCGAATAGAGCAATGATCTTAACGGACTGCAAGGAGCTCCGTCTCTAGCCAGGGGCAACTGAGAAGGAACTGAGGGGGTTTAAGCAAGCATGTGCTGACTAGCCACGTGGGGCAGCATGAGGAGAGACAGTGCATGTGTGGGACTAACGGACACTGCTACCGAAGCTCTCCAATCAGCAGCACAGGGACACAAGCACAGCTACAGTCAAGCACCCATACGGACACTACTTCAAGAACAATTAAGGCTCTTGTGTGGAGAGAGGTGATTAGACAGGTGAGAAAAGACTTTTCCAAAAACTTGAGCCAAAAATACTGCTCTAGTCAGCATCATTCAACTTCCAGTAATAGCCATGTCACAGACTGCAGACTGTATCTGCAAGGATGGAATCAGTCCTCGTCAGAAAATGTGCACACCAAAACTGTTGTGCTGAGCTCTAGTGAGCAGTTTATAAGAAACAAAAAGATTTGGAAAATGAGTGAGGAAATAAAACCGATGACAGATTAATTCCATATAATTTTTCACAGTATTGAACACTTACAACAGTCTTAAAAGTTCCATAATTTGGAAATAATGAAGAGTAAAGTCTGCTCTGCCCTTTTTATTTTTTAATGCATCCAGTCTAGAAGCAAATAGTTCCATCAAGGAAACAGGGTAGAAGGGGCCCTAGGTTCATAACCTGGCAAGCAATAATCCACATCATTTCACACCAAGAGCTATATAGGTCCTGTTCCAATGTGATGTAACACAGTGAAAAGGCACAGAACGCTGACATGCCATGCCAAGGGCTAATAAAAAAGTACTTTGCACATTACCAACATTCTCTCCACATGCTCAGTTTTTACCTTTTTGCAGTTTCTTAATAAAGTAATAGGAATAAAGCATGTTAACTAATGGCTGTGTTTGCAATGAATTTAATTTATCTAATCTTTAAAGGAAAAGTGTATATCCAAAGGAGGATGAGGAGGATGGAGAAATCAAGAGGAAAATCTGATAAAAACAGACAGCACATGTATGGAAATACCATGGTGGGAAAGCATCTGCTCACTGGCAGCTAATAGAAGGAACTGTAAAAATTAATAAAATAAAAGCTCTTTTCCATTAACTGTCTTTCCTTGTTAGTTTACTGATTTCTTTTTCGTGTTTATTTGTAGTGGTATATTATTTTCATGCTGTTCTTCACAGGTCCATTGAAAAGAGCTTATAATACACAAATTCCAGCTGATCCCAGGCAATGTATTCAGAAAGAACCAAATTCTGTGCTCGAGAGTGGTTGCGGTATCAATATGATTATGAAAAATAAACCAATAGTTCACACAAATCCACATTTTAAATCATTTATTTCAGTAGGAAAGATTTTTGAAATCCATACTTAAAGTAATTTTAAACTAGCTTACGCAAACACACAATTTCACACACGCCCACACGTAAGTATTTAAAAAAATAGAAGAAGAAAAAAGGCTAGAGGACAGTCTAACTGCACGTCACTCATAGAGGTCATAGTGCAATTACTATCACTATAGCATCTCAAGTCAACATGGAAGAATAACATTAAAAATGGCTTGTGTTTATCATATAAACAATCTTTGTTTTTTCTTCCTGGATTATTATAGATTGTATGATTTCCCCATCCTCTGCACTACTACAGTAGGGCTTGAATGGGTGTATTTATCTGTATGCAAGGAGTCAAGGGCTCTGTAAACAGGTGAACCCTAAAGATCCTTTCTTTCCCTATTTAATTGGTCAACTTTTACTACTTTTGGACCATATTTGGGAGCAGTTCTGGAATGGCAAGAGCTTTGCTGAGGAATTGGAGGCCACATCCCTCTTCCACTAAGGTAAATTTGATACTAATCAAGTGTACAGAAGAAACTGAATGTTTATGTTACTCCTGGCTGTTTGAGGAAAAGCTCCAGCAATTAGCCACCATGGTCTGATCTGCAAAAGCCTCCATCTCATAGTGGCATTTTTTTATAGTAATAGTCCTTGAGAAAAATCCTCAACTCTGTTCTGTAACATGCATGGCTAGACTCAAAACTCTGCTTTCTTCACCTTGGGCTAATCCTTTCAATTGTCACTGAAGAACCCTTTAAGGTTGATCATTTATGTGCTAGGTTATGCTTTTCCTTTCAAACATCTGAAGTTAAAAACACCGCAGAGGAAATGCTCTGTTTTCTATCATAATGTCTTAGAGGAAAATGAATATTCTATTGTATGTGGCTTTCATTGCTTAAAAAAAACCTCAACCTGTGAAAGCTTATTAATTAATTTCTCCATCCAAAGCTATGTGCTTCAAAGCTTAATGCTTCAAAGCTCACAAATCTCTTGTAGGCAAACTTAGTTTTCACTAGATGGTATGACACCAGAAATAGAACAAACAACCCCTGCACAAATGAGCTTAAAGTACTTCAAGAAAAGCTACAATATACAGTTTGTCCAGTTTTTTTTTTTTTAATTTTCTCCTTTATATTTTTTCTAAATTAACAAAAAGGTTGCTAGGTATAGTCCTTTCACATTTGTACAGTAGAGTGTTTCAAAGGAATAAAAAGGAAGAGAGAATCCTCATTTTTAGTTAGGGGAACTAAAGTTCACAAACACTAGAAATTACTCAGAATGCCCTCTGATCCTTATTTATTCTTGTTGCTTTTTTTCCCCTCTTAGGCTTGACATTCCAAATGTTTCATATTTTAAAGAAAAATTGTTACAAGATGGTTTAGACAGTTCTGATAAAAGCTGCAGACAAATCTGTCAATGGCTGCTTCTGCTAAAAAAAATTACCAAACCTAGAAAAACAGTTTAGTAACTTAAATCATATCTATCTTACACAGACCAAAATTGACTAATTCCTTCTGTTAGAAAAGTAAAAATGTTGGGAAAGAGGGTACACACTACAGAAATCAGGGAAAGTAATTCGGTCCAGTGGTTGCTATTGTATTTTCAGCTCTAGAACAACAGAACTGGATTTCAAACTGACAATAAGGCACTGACCAGTCTCTCTCAGATCCAAGTGTCTGCCTCCCCACAAAAGTTTGGATGATGACCAGAAAGAAGTTCAGTTGTACCCACTGAAGAAGTTCAGCATTCACTTATACAGATTCCTTCAATAACAACTCTCCCAAACACCAAATCTATTTACTTTAGACACAAGCCATTTTTAGGGAAAGGCAAAGGAAAAAAAGAAAGGGTCGGTATTTAAATAACAACGCTTTTAAAAGTTGACCTCATAGCAAGAATAAACAACTCATTGGTGTGATTTAGTAGCAGGTCTAGTGTTTTGAAGCTTAGAGCAGGCAGTATATTAAAATGGCTGTGAAAAGATTAGGACTTCTAATGCTTGTGAATGAAAATACCAGAGGAGGAGAATGCAGAAAAATGCCACTGCAGGAGCCAGAAAAACATCACCACCCAATTTTCCTTTTATCAAAAGGCCCACAGTGCCTTAGCAACACAAAGCTACATTTACTTCTGTTGGAAGGGAAAGCATCTTCCAGTTGACAACCTGCCTTCATTTCTCATTAACAGTGGAAGAGTATGTTCTTCTAAAAATTTAATTGCAAATAAGCGCACTTAAAATGTGGCAAGGAAACTAGCATTAAACTACAAAGTTAACGTCAATCAAAAAAAATAAACTGATGCAACTGTGTTGCATTCTTTTGTGTTTCCTTGATAGTTTGTTTCTTATATGTTTTCATTTTCAGTAGTAAATGTTCTGCTAGCAGCAACAATGTTGCTGCAAATTCTTCTATAATACATCTGAGTTCTGAGAGGGAAAGTTAACAAATAGTCAATTCCCCAAAAGGGCCACATGAGAGAGTGCAGAATTGAGGAAGTGAAGATCGCCCTGCCACGATTTTCAGCATAGTGAGCTTTTTCCTTTTCAGAACTTACAGAAGTGGTATCTGCTTGTTAGAATCTTGGAAAAGTTCCTTGTAGGAGAGGTTAAAAGTTGGGTATTAAAACCAGGTGGTACATACTTAACTCAAATGCACATTGAATCAGAGTTACTTGGGCAATGTTTCAACAGCATTTTCCACAAGAAATGGTTAGTAAAATGAAGCACATGCCTAGATTAACTCAAATTGTACAGATCCCATTTTGTAAAATCAATTGTGACTAACATTAGCTCTTTAAGAACACTGAAATGGAAGGCATTTGATTAAATGTAGCAGAAGTTATAAAGAAATAGCATTAAGTTAGAAAGCTAACATTAAGTTAGCATTTAGTACTTCAATTTACGATAGCCAGAGATGTATTAGAAGTGCACTACATTTAGTATCACCACAACTAATTCTCTAAACTGGGTGGATTCTCTGTTGGTGTTTAAACTAAAAATCTTATAGGAAGTGAACTGTGAAAAAAGTGGCTTTGTAGTATACCAGTCAGCAGATGATCAACATTTACATATAACCCAGCCAGGAAGATCTACTCTGAACTATTTTTGTCCACATTCCTGTAATAATGGATCTTTTGTTCTACAAGACATCTCAAGAGACCTCTTTCAACTAAAGATATAAATACAACAAAATAAAGTTATGAACGTTAGCTGCAAAATTTCAACAGCTACTGAAAGTAAAAACTAAAGAAAAACATTGCAAGATAAACCAAAGACAAACACAATCAACTGGCTGACATTCTGGATAGTGCATCCTTACCTATCTGGTTGCTGTATTGTTTTCCCATTACTACTTTAAACGTTTTGTTTAACTACTACTTTTTACAGAGAGGTGGATTACTGTGCTCTTCATAGTTGATTTGAGTTGTCATTCAATTTAAGCTTTCTGTGACAGGTTTCCTCTCAGGAGAGAAAAAAAAATCATTTTTCCCTAATAATCTTCCAATTCAAAAGATGTAAAGTCTTAATTCCAGTAATCCTTCAGATTGTCACAAACACTAATACGGGATAAAACAGAACTAGATATTGAACTTCTGGTACTAAGTATCTAAAATTTTTTTCATTAATCATTGTTTCTCTTATTACTCTTGCTAAACATTTTAAGAGGCTTCTTTTTTCAACAGTTCTCCCACGAAAAATGAGATATTTGAGGCTAGAAAAATAAAGATCAAAATGATATATGATGTCTAAATAGGCAGAGAGCAGCTACAGGCAACAGTTCATCTAATGATGACTATTGACAAGGGCTCAGCACTGCTTTCCCCATCTTACTCTATGTACCATAAAAACAGAAGAAAAGATCTGGATAAATTCAAAGAACAAAAACAACACCTTCTGACCCGACTCTGTCTTTAGCAAAGCTGTGTGATGTCAGGCTGTGGCTCCCAGTTTCATGTTTCCTCTCACTAACATAAGAATAGATATAGTTAACCTGCAATGCAGCTAAATTAGCTTATTAAAAAAAATCCAAAATCCACAGGGTTACCATACACAATGCTTAAAAAAAGTACACACATTTTGTTAAAAACACTTTTGAGAAGAAACACACACTAAGTAATTTTAAAAATGCAAAACAAAAACGAAAGCTGTGCAAAATCTATTACAGTAATACTGTTGGCTATGAAGATGTTGTCTCTGCTATACACCCAACATGGGTTAAGTGATGTTTGAACTGAAAAGCGATTCGTCACGAGCAACCTCCTTTCAGGATATACTACTTCAGGATCAGAACTGATTATTCACTCTCCACAGAAAAAGATATACAAAGTGATACCAAATTGTGTAAGTGTGACACAGAAGTGTGCATCTACTATATCCTCTTTATACTAAAAACAGATTTCACAGAGTAACATTTGGAAACGCCCCAACTTTCCACCTCTCTCCTCCCCAAGAATGGTTCTCTCTTTATGCTAGTTTGTTCTCTCAATAGGGACAGCAACCTTCCTCCTCTGCCTCATCAGTCACAAACTAATGATTTCTGTTAAGAAAATGCAATATTGATTCTGGGAACTTTAATGTGTGAAACTCTATCCCCTTACCCCGATTTAATAAATGAAGTGTACATTACCAAACAAATTACCACCTCTGGAATTTTTTTTTTTTTTTTTTTTATTTTAAGATTATCAAGAGAACTCATTACCTCAGACTACTGGATAGTTTTAGAAAGTCTAGGGGTCCACCTGTAAGCTTATTTACTGCTTTTGAATTACAATCTCAGTGGAATATCTACCATTTTTTCAAGAAGTTTTCCTGGACACTATTGGAATTTCTTCCATATTTATAAAGATCAATGTTCCGAATGTTAAATAGGGCTTTGTGTACAAGAGACTATAATTAAGTAACTTAAAAGAACCCAAAATAAGGCATGAATGAAAATTTAATGCATAGAACACAGCAAATTTGTCCTCCAGTTTGGGATTTTAAATTTTTTGAGGAAGTACGTTTAGTGACAAAGAATTACTCATATATAGGAAAAAGGTTTTGATTATCTAGTCCACCCTATTTTTCTTTCCTAGATTAAACTTCTCTAGGAATTGCAAATATAGTTCGAGCTCCTAAATCTTGAACAATACAGATAATTAAAACCATTTTTTTCAAAATGAAAATATGGAAACTCTGACATTGTGTCTCTCAAACACTGTAAAAAAGAGGTCTTATAAAACTGATACTCTGAAGCATTTTACCCTGAGAGAGGGTCTTCTGCTTTTCCCTCCCTTTAACTGTACCTAGGGGAACATCCTTCCAGAGAAGTAAAACATCTCTGTGAGCTATATCCAGTGTTTGTTGTGTAGTGGAACCATCACATGGAGGAAAGTAACCAGTGTAGAAACACAATGGGAAGGAAACACTCAGTTCTGACCTGATGACACCTCACAGCTCCCACTTAAAAAACCCAAAACAGACTATTCTTCAACTAGGAACTAGACAAGCATGTATCACGATCCTGCTTACAAGAAAAAGTGTGCTGTACACACACTCAGCCTTTGTGCCACTGGCAGGAAGTAAGGTTCCTATACAGTACTAAGGTTACCAAGTTTAGTACTTAAAACAAACAAACAAAACAAAACAAAAAAATGTTGCATTTGTTACAGCTCTCATAGTCTAGGTCTGAGAAAATTAATGATGCTCCAGATCAAGTGAGCCTGAGAGAAGCTCCAATTGAAGGCTGCTAGTATAGTCTAAACACCATCCCTAGAATGTGTAAGTACCGCTATATCCTTAGTCTAAACCCAGCTGTTGATGCAACCCTTAAGAAATATGGTTATACCCTTTTTAAAGAATACTAAAAAGGTGGTTTCCCCCCCCCCCCAAAATTAGTATAAAGTTAAAAGAAATGCAAATTAGCTACAACCTATTTAACCCAAGCACAGCACCGCCATAAGTTTCACACACACTATTTGGTGTTGCATGTTGGTTTTCCTTTCACTCTTTAAGGCAGTGGTTTCCACAGGTCAGTTCAGAAAATATTAAGAAGCATGGTCCATGGCAGTTCATGTTGCAACTCCATTTTTCACTCAAGGGAATCCATTCCCCAAACTGTTAGTACTCCAGCGTTTAGAGATTGAGCCTTTAGGTTCTGTTCTGGCTCAGAAATAAATGTATAGCTGGCACGCTTTCTTCAGGACGTCATGCTCAAATTATGAGAAACAGTTCATCAAATTGTTCTCTTTCATGTTTTGAATTAGCTTTTTACTCAAAAGACATCAAGTTGGCAGGAACCTAAAACAAAAACACAAGTAACAGCTGATTTTTATTTTGAGAATTGGCTTTCCATATTTCATCTTTTCAGAACCCACCTCTTGCAAGTTTAAAATGTTCAGTTTACCTCTCCCCTCTACAAAAAAAAGGGTAAATACAAGCAGTCAAGCAGCACTAGAGTAACTACAACTATAGGAAACATATATACAGAGAAGGCAGACATTAGATTGCAGTATGGTTTATAAAATGTGTTATAACATGATTTGGCTCTGGTCTATATCTACAGGTGAATTATGACATAATGTAGTTTGGCCACAATTGAGAGTTTAACATTTATTAAAGTTAACAAGCCTATTGAAGACAGATGCAAGGCCTTCACAGCTGAAGGTCCCAGTTTATGGAATTCCAATGAACAGAGACTAGGATAAGGCCAAGTCTTGCCATGTTCATGGAATATGCAAATCTCATATCTTTGTGAAGGCATTCCCCAAATAATGGAGAGGAAGAAGTGCACAGCAGTGTTCTTCATCATTCTTTAATGGCTAGAAAACGGGAAGTGCTGACAACACTGCTCCTATAAAGAAGAGGAAATGCTAATATACTCCAGGAGCAGATCTAGAACAATCAGCTTGTTGTATGTGAGGAAGTCATATTTTGCCAGCACTTTTAGAGTGCTGTCATTCCTCATCTGCACTGTGGTTGAGGAATAAATCTTATTCCCCAAGAGATCCAGCTGCTTAATGTCCTTACCCTTTGATATGTATCTAGAAGCTTCAGTGTAGTGAGATCTCACATCAGCTGGAGAGTCAATCTGAGAGCCCAAGGTCAGACAAGTAAAAATATTCAAAACCTTTTTTAATGACCTGATATAGAGGGATAGTTTGTCTATTTCAGAGTCGGAAGAATGAATCTGGGGATAACCAAAGACTCCTTGTCAGTTTCATGGTACCCTTGCTTAAAAGGGATCTCCACAAATCTGAGGTACTTGGTCTACAGAATAATGAAGACCCTGTGAGCTTTCTTGGGACCAGACTAAGTCCTAGGTTGAAGCTCTCTGCAAGGGGTCACAATAAGTCCGGGAAGGGAAATCAGTTCACGAAGAGATCATAGATTCATCTGCAAAAGGTGAGATTCGAAGTGTTTCAAGGTCACTAGTCATCTCAAACTCATCCTCTTCCATTACTGACCCCTCAAAATGAGTGTGTTTACACAGCAAAAAGTTAGGACAGGCCTCCCACCACTGACAGTGCCAAACTTTAATACTGCACTTGGTTTACTGGACCTGAAAAGCCTACTTCCTAAGTAAGTGTTTGAGGTGGCCATCCTGATATTTATACGGGTGACTAGAGAAGACAAGGTAGATTGAACACCTGTCAGGATTGTGACCTTTTCCTAGGCACCAGTAGCACTGAATAAGAGTGTCTATAACAGACATAACTGCATTATATGTAGCTTATGGCTCAAAGCTAAGCTCTCATCAGTGTGCCCCCCAGCTTGGGTAGTCAGATTTGTACTAGCTCAACTTGAGCAACCACACTAAAAATAGCAGCACGGGCAGAGGCATGGGCTAGCCACCCAAGCTCACACTCAGGTGCTTCTTTATGCTTTTTAGCAATATAAGCAACACAAAATTTGATTAAAGGTTATATTGGGTAGCCAATACCTAACAAAAATGACACTAGGGCTGTCAAGCGATTAAAAAAAGTAATCGCGATTAATCGTGCGATTAATCACACAGCTAAACAATAATAGAATACCATTTATTTAAATATTTTTGGATGTTTTCTACATTTTCAAATATATTGGTTTCAATTACAACAAAATTTTAGAGTAAGCAAGTCCACTCAGTGTGAGTCTGCAAGTGCACTCAGTTCTACTGCTCAGTTCTACTGCTGCCCGTTTCGTTTACAATGTCACCTGAAAGTGAGCACAAGCATTCTCATGGCACTGTTGTAGCTAGGGTCGCAAGGTATTTATGTGCCAGATGTGCTAAAGGTTCATATGTCCCTTCATGCTTCAACCACCATTCCAGAGGACATGCGTCCATGCTGATGACTGGTTCTGCTCAACAACAATTCAAAGCAGTACGGACCGATGCATGTTCATTTTCATTATCTGAGTCAGATACCACCAGCAGAATGTTGATTTTCTTTTTTGGTGGTTCTGTAGTTTCCGCATCAGAGTGTTGCTCTTTTAAGACTTCTGAAAGCATGCTTCACACCTCGTCTCAGATTTTGGAAGGCACTTCAGATTCTTAAACCTTGGGTCGAGTGCTGTAGCTATCTTTAGAAATCTCACATTGGTGCCTTCTTTGCATTTTGTCAAATCTGCAGTGAAAGTGTTCTTAAAATGAACAACATGTGCTGGGTCGTCATTTGAGACTGCTATAACATGAAATATATGGTAGAATGCGGGTAAAACAGAGCAGGGGCATACAATTCTTCCCCAAGGAGTTCAGTCACAAATTTAATGAACACATTTTTTTTTTTTTAAGAAGCATCATCAGCATGGAAGCATGTCCTCTGGAATGGTGGCCAAAGAACGAAGGGGCATACAAATGTTTAGCATATCTGGGATACAAATACCTTGCAATGCTGGCTACAAAAGTGCCATGCAAATTCCTGTTCTCACTTTTTGGTGACATTGTAAATAAGAGGGCAGCATTATCTCCCATAAATGTAAACAAACTTGTTTGTCTAAGTGATTGGCTGAACAAGAAGTAGGACTGAGTATACACTTTGATTTCAATTACAACACAGAATACAATATATATGAAAATGTAGAAAAACATCCAAAATATTTAATAAATTTCAATTGGTATTCTATTGTTTAACAGTGCGATTAAAACTGCAATTAATTGTGATTAATTTTTTTTAGTTAAACTGCGTGAGTTAACTGTGATTAATTGACAGCCCTAAATGACACTACACAGAATTTTGCAATACTGATTCTAAACACTACTACAGCTTACAATAGTGATACTACCAGTAAGGTGTTCTGAATTATTACTTTATAATAGCCTAGTATGTTGCTTTTAAAAAAATAAAGATATGTAAGGGTATATTATGCATAAAACCCTGTCAACATGTTACAAGTATTAAGATATCCCTTTCTCCTCCAAATTGCCCAGTTGCTTCATTTGATCCTTATAAAGGCTTAAATCTTTGTTTGTGAACACAATCTTTATGTTACCTCCAAGTTGTGTGTATTGGTAGGAGTATCTTGTTTTGCATAAAAACTGACCGACTAGTACTCCATTTTCTTTCACAAATAGTTACCAATGCCAAGTTCCGATCAGCAGCTCTCAATTCCTTTTCACAGTATTGTTCTCACCTGTTGTCTGTTGCTTTGGCAGGCAGCGCTCAGATGTTTGAACCACAGCATTGCATTCATTCTGTTACCAGCTTGAAACTTGTATGAATTTCCTAAAATGACAGAGGTAGGAAAAAAATTGATTAAAAAAATCAGACAAGAACAAATATAGTACTGTACTTCAATTCTACTGAAGTTCAAATAAATAAATAAATAAAACAATAAATTAAACATTATCAAAGAGTGAAAAGACAGAATTCTATTCATATAACTTTAGAACTTGGGTGGTGTGGTTGCAATTTAAACAACAACATTTGACTTCATACAACAGATGTGCTATATTCTGCCAAAAGTTCACAGCCTCCAAACCAATTATTAAGATCAGTGTCAATAAAAAACAAAATAAAACAAAAACAAAAAACCCCCCAAGACCCTGATCCCACCAAATTATTTAGAATGTTGTGACCAAAGTACTTTTTGTCCATGGCACCTGAGACAGATGGGGCAATTTCCTGCGATATCCTGGACAAACCTTACTGAATTAAGTTTAAGTATCTTAGGTGTCCATTACATTAAAAATGCAAATGTTTATATATTATTATGAGGTTGTATATAACATCTCTGGGGGGAAGAGACACGACTAATGTAAACCTGGGAGGCATTATGAGCTTCAAAGACTATTTGAAACAATGAACTTTTAAAGTTAAGTGGGTTTCCCAAGAAACCTCTAGGGACAAGTATATGCAAATGTAACTCCTCTGATTATGCAAAAACCCAGCCTTTTGAAGCTACTAACTGAGAAGAGACCCATTGTCCACTAATGATCTATTTCCAGTTCAAAGATACTGGCTGTATAAAGGGGCGACTAAACTTTTCATGAGTGTGATTGTTCTGAGCTAACAGCTGTTACGAACTTGTGACCATAGAAAAACCCGTTGGTGAGGTTTGTAGAACTGTTCATCTGCCAGAGCCCTTCATGGTATTGGGGTGATTGCTGGTAAGCTTATTAGCATGTGTGAACATTCTTTTATTGTTTTTAATATGTACTCTGTAATGCTTTTACCTTAAGAATAAATGTGCTTTCTCAGAAGGAGCTATGTGGTAACTTAAAGGACAGTTACCTGTTCCGTAACTGGCGTTCTTCGAGATGTGTTGCTCAGGTGTATTCCACTATAGGTGTGCGTGCTCGCCACGTGCACCGGTACCGGAAGTTTTTCCCTTAGCAGTATCCGTAGTGGGGGAGCACCGCTGCGACCCCTGGAGTGGTGCCTGTATATCGCGCCATAAAGGGGGCTGCGTGCTCCCCCCACCCTCAGTTCCTTCTTGCCAGACAACTCCGACAGAGGGGAAGGAGGGCGGGACGTGGAATACACCTGAGCAACACATCTCGAAGAATGCCAGTTACGGAATAGGTAACTGTCCTTTCTTCTTCGAGCGATTGCTCATGTGTATTCCACTAGAGATGACTCCAAGCTATCCCTGAGGGAGGCGGGTAGGAGTTTAAGTGTAAAGATTTAAGGGTTACCCGGGCGGAGCACCGCTCTACCAAACCCGGCGTCATCCCTCGTTTGGGAGACGATCGCATAGTGCGATGAAAAAGTGTGGACAGAGGACCACGTAGCAGCCCTACAGATGTCCTGAATAGGGACATGAGCCACATAGGCCACTGACGAGGCCTGGGCTCTCGTCGAATGAGCCTTCACTATAGGAGGCGGGGGGGACCCCTGCCAGGTCGTAGCAGGTGCGAATGCACGAAGTGATCCAGCGGGAGATCCGCTGGGTGGAGACCGGTCGCCCCCTCATGCGTTCGGCTTAAGCAATAAAAAGCTGGGGGGGACCTCCTAAATGGCCGGGTTCTGTCTACGTAAAAGGCCAGTGCTCTGCGCATGTCTAACATGTGCAGGTGGCATTTCTCATTGGAGGAATGGGGCTTAGGACAGAGGATCGGGAGGAAAATATCCTGATCCATGTGGAAAGCCGAGACTACCTTCAGCAAAAAGGCGGGGTGAGGGCGGATCTGAACCTTGTCCTTATGAAAGACCGTATATGGCGGTTCAGAGGTCAGGGCCCTGAGCTCGGAGACCCGGCGGGCTGAGGTGATAGCCACTAAGAACGCCACCTTCCACGACAGGTGGGACCACGAACACGTGGCTAATGGCTCAAAAGGAGGCCCTGTGAGGCGGGAAAGTACCAGGTTTAGGTCCCAGAGCGGGACTGGGGGTCTGGCGTAAGGGAATGCCCGATCTAACCCTTTCAGAAACCGGGCCGTCATGTGATGTGAAAACACAGACAGGCCCTGCACCGGGGGAGAGAAAGCCGAAATGGCTGCCAGGTGCACCCTGATGGAGGAGGGCGCCAGGCCTTGGGTCCGAAGGGATAGGAGGTAATCAAGGACAAGCTGGATAGACGCGGAAGAGGGAGAAGAACCTCTATCCCTTGCCCACCTAGAGAACCTATACCACTTAGCCAGGTAGGTTTGCCGCGTGGAGGGTTTCCTACTCTCCAGCAGGACCCTTCTCACATCCTCAGAACACCTCCCCTCCTCCTCATTTAACCACGAAGCAGCCATGCTATCAGATGGAGCGTAGCTAGGTTGGGATGGAGGAGGCGACCTTCCTCCTGGGAGAGGAGGTCCGGACATAGCGGCAGTCTGCAAGGAGGGGCCGCTAAGAGTTGCAGCAGGGACCCGTACCAATGCTGACGGGCCCAATCGGGGCTATGCGGATAATCCTTGCCCTGTCTGACTTCACCTTCTGTAGGACCCTGTCTATTAAGGGGAAGGGCGGGAAGGCATACAACAGGGGCCCCGACCATGGGAGCAGGAACGCATCCGATAGCGCCCCGTCGCCCTCTCCCGCTCTGGAGCAGAATCGAGGACACTGTCGATTCTGGGCGGTGGCGAACAGGTCTACCTGGGGAGCACCCACTGTAGGAAGATCCACCTGGCCACCTCCTTGTGCAGGGACTACTCATGCCGTTGGGAGAATACCCTGCTCAGGCGGTCCGCGAGTGTGCTGCTCTTGCCGGGCAGGTAAAAAGCCCGCAGGAGCATATTGTGAGCTATACAGAACTCCCACAGGAGCTGGGCTTCGAGGCATAAGGCCCGGGAACGCGTGCCCCCCTGTTTGTTGACGTAATACATGGTGGTCGTGTTGTCCATGAGGACTCTGACCACCCTCCCGTGTATGTGCTGGCGAAATGCCACGCACGCCAGGCGTATGGGCCTGAGCTCCCTGACATTTATGTCCAGGGTTAGTTCCTCTGGTGACCACATACCCTGGGTCCTGAAATCCCCCACGTGGGCTCCCCAGCCCAGGTCCGAGGCGTCCGACACTAGATCTAGTGAGGGAGGGGGCTCTCGGAAGGGAATACCCTGAAGCATGTTGCTCGGGAGGGACCACCATTGGAGGTCTGCCACCACCCTGGGGGGCACTGTGACCACCTTGTCCAGGCCATCTCTGGCCTGGGAATAGCGGGAGGCCAGCCAGAGCTGAAGGGGCCGCATCCGAAGTCTGGCATGTCTCACCACATAGGTGCAAGCTGCCATGTGGCCTAGGATTTGGAGGCACATCCGTGCCGTGGTTACCGGAAAGGCCATGACCGAGGCAATGAGAGCTTTGAGCGTCTCGAATCTGTCCCGTGGGAGGGAGGCCATGGCTATCCGGGAATCTAATGGGTGATGTTGGCAACTCCCTTATGGAAAGGGAGTGCCACATGCCCCGGTACCGAGGAGGTGAGGACATTGAAGAGAGTATCGGAGGGCTCCTCCATCTCCTCGGCCCGGAGCTCGAGGTTGGCTGCCACCCTCCGAAGTAGCTCTTGATGCGCTTTAAAGTCCTCTTGAGAAGAGGGAGGCGGTAACGCAACCAAATCGCCCTGCGCCGAAGAGGTGGACGGTGCGGTGCCTTCGGCGGCCAACGGCATTGTGGGCTCCACATCCGGGTTCGGTGCCGGAGTCGGTGCCGGGGGTTTGGCACCCATGGCCTGATCCCGGTGCCGGGGAGGCGACGCGGGTTGGCCCTGAGAGGCTCCCGCCACGGAGCGAGGTCCCGGCTGCACAGGTGCCTGAGGCCACGGTGCCCACTGGCACCATTGTCCCTGCCAGGGCAAGGCCTGGAGCAGAGGCGCATCGGGCGCTGGCAGGGCAGGTTGGTCCTGTGGTGCAGCACTGGGAGAGACGGCTGCGCGCCGACGCCAAGGTCCGGGAGGAGCGCACGGTGCTGTAAGAATGGCTGGAGCGGTCTCTATCATGACGGCTCCTGCCCCGAGACTTCAACCTGGAGGAGGTCGAGAGATATATGTCCCTGGACTCCTTGCAGCACCTGTGGCCACAGTGCCTCGGTGCCGGGGACTCTCGGGACTCACCGCGAGCATGGCCCCTGTGACGGCGGGTGCTTGAGTACGAGCGTCAGTGCCGACGGCGTCGTGACCTGTTCCTCTCGGACTCACTGGAATTGGAACGGCGCTGCCTCTTGCCACCTCCTCGACGACGATTGAGACTGGAGGAGTGGGATCCGCTCATCGAAGAGCCCGGATGCGGAGTCGACGTGCGTCGTGGGGCTCTGCTCGGCACCTCAACCCGGGAAGGTGCCTCGACCTCCAACACCTCCGGGGAGGGCTGATGGGCGCCCAAAGGCAGCTTCCCACAGGACCGGGGGCCCGACTGAGGCGGTGCTCCCGGCACCGGAAGCGTTAAGATGTCACGCGCGGCCTGAGCTGCCTCTGGCGTCGAAGGCATGCGTACCGCCGGCGAGGCTCGTGCGGACGGGACTGGACTACTCTGCTCAGCCCGAGTCGGAGGTCTCTGTCCCGGTGGGGATCGCGGGCTGCCCAACTCAGGTCCGGCCTTACCCTTGTTCTTCTGTCGGCGCCACTGAGACTTCCCTTGCTTCTTAGCTGGGGAGTGGTGCCGGGACACTGACGGCGCCTCGCTGCGCACCGAGGACGCGGTACCGGGTGCCGATTCGGAACGGCGCACCGGAGGTGCTTCGCCACGTGCTGAAGACGCGGAGCCCGGCGCGGTGTCAGCTCGACGCGCCGGTGCTGGGGCCAATGCCAACTCCATTAAGAGAGCTCGGAGTCGGATCTCACGCTCCTTTTTCGTCCGAGGCTTGAAGGAGTGGCAGATCTTGCACTTGTCACTAACATGAGACTCGCCCAGACAGGGAAGACACTGATTGTGGGGATCGCTTCTGGGCATGGAGTTGCAACAGGAGTTGCACGACTTGAAACCTGGGCCACGGGGCACGCCCCGAGCCAGGCACTCGCGAAAGAAAGTTCAACAAGGAAAGTTCAGTGAAACTGGATACCACTCAGCTAGAAACACTGTAGCTAAGAGCGGGAGAGTACTAGGTTCAGGTCCCAGAGCGGGACTGGGGGTCTGGCATAAGGGAATGCCCGATGCAGACCTTTCAAAAACCGGGAAGTCATGTGGTGGGAGAATACCGACTGACCATACACCGGAGGGTGGAAAGCTGAAATTGCTGCTAAGTCTACCCTGACCGAGGCGGGCGCCAGCCCTTGGGTCCTAAGGGACAGTAGGTAATCGAGAATGAGCTGGAGCGACGCGGATGAGGGGGAGGAGCCCCTTTCCCTCGTCCACGTGGAGAACCGATACCATTTGGCCAGGTAGGTTCATCGTGTGGAGGGCTTCCTGCTCTCCAGCAGGACTCGCCTAACATCCTCAGAGCACCTCCCCTCTTCCTCGTCTAACCATGGAGCAGCCACGCTGTCAAGTGAAGCGTGGCCAGGTCAGGGTGGAGGAGGGATCCTCCCTCCTGGAGAGGAGATCCGGTCGGAGCGGCAGTCTGCACGGAGGGGCCACTAGAAGTTGTAGGAGGGTCCCATACCAATGTTGATGGGCCCAATCTGGCGCTATCAGGATAACCTGTCTGTCTTTACTTTCTGTAGGACCTGGCCTATCAGGGGGAAGGGCGGGAAGGCATAGAACAGGCAGCCCGACCATGGAATCAGGAACATGTCCGATATCGCTCCTTCGCCCCCTCCTGCCCTGGAACAGAACTGAGGGCAGAGGTGATTCTGGTTGGTGGCGAAAAGATCCACCTGGGGAGTACCCCACTCTAGGAAGAGTTGCCTGGCAACCTCCCTGTGGAGTGACCACTCGCGCGGTTGGGAGAAAATCCTGCTCAGGCAATACGCGAGCCGGGTAGGTGAAAGGCCCTCAAGGAGATGTGGGCTATACAGAACTCCCACAGGTCTAGGGCTTCCTGGCACAAGGCCGAGGACCTCGTGCCCCCTTGCCTGTTGATGTAATACATTGTGGTTGTATTGTCCGTGTCCATGAGGACTCTGACCATCTTCCCCTGCAGATACCGGTGGAAGGCTATACAGGCTAGGCGCACCGCCCTGAGTTCCCTGACATTTATATGTAGGAGCAAGTCTGAGGCCGACCATCTACCCTGAGTCTGGAAGCGCCCCACGTGGGCTCCCCACCCCAGGTCCGAGGCGTCCGACACCAGATGTATCGAGGGAGGGGCCTCTCGGAAGGGAATCCCTTGCAACATGTTGCTTGGGAGGGACCACCACTGCAGATCGGCCAACACCATGGGTGGAAGTGTGACGACCTTGTCCAGGCTGTCCCTGGCTTGGGAGTATTGGGATGCCAACCAAAGTTGAAGGGGCCTCAACCTGAGTCTGGCATGCCGCACCACCGAGGTGCATGCTGCCATATGGCCTAAGAGTTGGAGGCACACTCTTGCCGTCGTCACGGGGAAGGCCGTGACTGAAGCTATGAGACCTTTAAGCATCTCAAACCTGTCTCGGGGGAGAGAGGCCGTGGCCACTACCGAATCTAACAGTGCCCTTATGAAGTGTATGCGCTGAGCTGGGACTAACGTGGACTTGTCTTTGTTTACCACTAGGCCTAGACTGTTGCAAGTGGCCAGGAGGAATTCCACCTGGGCCTGAACCTGGGATCGAGACTTGCCCTTGAGCAACCAGTCGTCCAGGTAGGGAAATATTTGCAGCCCGTTTCACCTGAGGTGGGCTGCCACCACTGCCGTGCATTTGGTAAAAACCCTGGGGGCCGTAGAGGCGCCAAAGGGAAGGACCGTAAACTGGTAGTGGTCCTGCCCCACCAGAAACGGAGGAAGCGCCTGTGACCCTCGAAAATATGGATGTGAAAATACGCATCCTGGAGGTCCAGGGCCGCGAACCAATCTCCCGGGTCTAGGGACGGAATAATAGAGGACAGAGACACCATACGGAACTTGCAACGGACCAGAAACTGGTTGAGATACCAAAGGTCGAGGATGGGCCTGAGCCCGCCTTTCGCCTTCGGGATCAGGAAATACCGGGAGTAAAACCCCTTGCCCTGGAATTCCCGAGGTACCCTCTCCACCGTGCCCAGGGTGAGGAGGCACGCCACCTCCTGGTTTAGAAGGAGGGCATGCTCCGGGTCTCCGGGGTCCTCCCTGGACGGAGGATGGTGGGGAGGGAGCGAGGCGAATTGCAACATGTACCCCTTGGAGATGGTACTGAGGACCCACTGGTTCGACGTTATACGGAACCATTGCACTCTGAAGGCAGGTAAACGGTTGCCAAACACCAACTTTATTAACTGGGGGGCTTCCCAAGCAACAGGCCCGGTGGTCCCCCGCAAAGAGTCAAAAACGCCTCTTCCTCTGCCTCTTGCCCTTCGAGGGGCCCGGTCGTGGAGCTGAACGGGACTGGCGCTGGGATCGACGCCTCTGCTCCCTCGGCCTCTTAGGCGGGGGCTCATATCTGCCCCTAACTGGGGGAGCCGAGGTCTGAGGCCTGGGTTTATCCTTGGGTGCTGGGACATAGAGGCCTAGTGTCTGCAGGGTGGTGCGGGAGTCTTTCATCCCATGCAGACGAGTGTCTGTTTGGTCCGCAAACAGGACTTTCCCGTCGAAGGGCAGGTCCTGCATGAGGGACTGGGATTCTGCGGACAGCCCAGACAGCAAGAGCCACGACACTGTTCGCATGGAAATAGCCGAGGCCATCGAATGGGCCACTGTGTCCGCCGCATCCAAAGCCGCTTGAAGAGCTGCTTTCGCCGCCGCACCCTCGTCGACCCCCGCTTTAAATTCCCTCTTGTCCTTGTCTTGGAGAAGAGGTTTGAATTTCGGCAGAGACCCCCACAAGTTAAAATCATACCGGATCAGCAGCGCTTGGTGGTTCGCCACCCTGAGCTGGAAGCTCGCCGATGAATAAACCTTTTTCCCAAAAGTGTCTAGTCTCCTGGCGTCTTTATCCTTGGGGGTAGGAGTGGGCTGGCCATGTCTCTCATGGTGGTTAACGGATTCCACCACCAGCGAGTTTGGGGTTGGGTGAGTGTACAAGTACTCAAGCCCTTTTGCTGGCACAAAGTACTTCCGCTCCGCCTTCTTAGAAACGGGAGCCAGGGAAGCCGGGGTCTGCCGAAGTCTGGTAGAAATATTGGCTACCCCCTGGTGAAGAGGCAAGGCCACACGGCCCAGTGTCGAGGAGGACAAGACATTAAACAAAGTGTCCGATGGCTCCTCCATCTCCTCAGCCTGGAGCTGGAGATTCAAGGCCACCTGTCTAAGAAGCTCTTGATGAGCCTTAAAGTCCTCCTGAGAGACAGAGGGCGATGCCGCTATAGACTTGTCCGGTGCCGATGAGGCAACCGGTACTACCTCCGGGGCGTCGGGCGGTACCGTCGGCTCAAACCCCGCGTCCGGGCCCGAGTGTGGTGCCGGTGGCTCGGTGCCTGAGGACTGATCTCAGTGCTGAGGCGGGGACGCCGAGTGGACCTGGGGTGCCCCTGCTACAGAATGGGGTCTCGCCGGTGCGGGCGCTTGGGGCCACGGTGCCCATTGGCACCACTGTCCTTGCAATGGTGCCCCTTGCCACTGGCCCGTATGGGGTCCTAGCAGAGCCACTGGCTCTCGAGGGGCAATGCGGCCCGGGGAGGGACGGCTGGGAGCCGAGGCTGAGGTCACCGATGAACACACGGTGCCGTAGAGCGGCTGGACTGGTCCCGGCCTTGTCGGCGCCGACCTCGGGATTTGGACCTCGATGACAACAACATGTATACGTCAGAGGTACAGTCTCTGGAATCCCTCCGGCGACTGTGGCTACGATGCCTCGGTGCCGGTCGGGATGCGCTCTGAGTATGGCGTCTGTCTCGGCGAACACTCGAATGTGAGTGGCGGTGCCGACGGCGTCGAGAGCTACTCCTATCACTCCGACTGGAAGAGGAGCATCGACGCCTTCTATCACGGTGCCTGCGGCCCCTCCAGGCAGTGGAGGCCTCCGGAGACTCGCTCCCAGGCGACCTGGCCGATGGAGTAGAGGTCTGTCGTGGGCTACGGGAAGGCCCCTCGGAACGGGCAGGCATCTCTGCCTCGGATCTGGCTGGAGATAGTTGGTGAGCACCCAATGGCGGTTTCCCTCGGGACCGGGGGCCCAACTCGGGCGGCACAGCCGGCACCGGAATGACGAGGATGTCACACGCTGCCTGTGCTGCCTCCGGCGTCGAGGATATTCTTACCGGAGGAGAGGCACGCGCGGACGGGACCGGACTACTCCACTCCGCACGAGTCGGAGCTCTAGGTCCTGATGGGGATCATGGGCTGCCCAACTCGGGTCCGGCCTCACCCCTATCCTTGTCTTGGCGCCGCTGGGTCTTCCCTTGCTTCTTCGCGGCAGAGCAGTGCCAACTGGTTAATGGGCCCTCGCTTCGCATCGAGGACGCGATGCCCGGGGCCGGGTCAGGTCAGCGCACCGGTGCCAGGGCCAATGCCGACTCCATGAGTAGAGCCCGGAGACGGATATCTCGTTCACGCTTCGTCCGAGGCTTGAACAATTTGCAGATTTTGCAACGCTCACTTACGTGAGTCTCGCCCATACAGCAAAGACACAGAGTGTGGATCACTTCTGGGCATGGAATTGCGACAGGAGTCGCACGACTTGAAGCCTGGGGCACGGGGCATGAACCGAGCCAGGCCGCTAACTAGAGAAACTAACTATGGTCGAAGAATCGTACCACTAAGGCTAGAGGGCTACCGCTAGGCTGGAGCACAAAGTTCCGACGACCTTCACTGGCGGCAAGAAAGAACTGAGGGTGAGGGGAGCACGCAGACCCCCTCAATAGTGCGATATACAGGTGCCACTCCCCCACTATGGATACTGCTAAGGGAAAAACTTCCGGCACCGGTGCACGTGGCAAGCATGCACACCTACTGTGGAATACACCTGAGCAATCACTCGAAGAACAACATGTTAGATAGGTTAGAACGGGGTTCTCAAACCGGGGGTCAGGACCCCTCAGGGGGTCGTGAGGTTATTACATGGGGGGTCGCAAGCTGTCAACCTCCACCCCAAACCCCGCTTTGCCTCCAGCATTTATAATGGTGTTAAATATATAAAAAAAAAGTGTTTTTAATTTGTAAGGGGAGTCGCACTCAGAGTCCTGCTATATGAAAGAGGTCACCAGTAAAAACGTTTGAGAGCCACTGAGTTAGAATATGTTATGAAAACAGCTTTTGATACCCTTTCTGCATATTTTGAACTACTATGGAGAGTTAATAGTCTCTCCATAGTTAAAGCTGATGCTGGATTTTTATTAGAAGCCCACTTTATGAGATGGCTTTCATTTTTAATATTTTCCTAGTTGTTCGTTAGCTCATTAGATCTCTAAGGCCTGGTCTACACTAGGCGTTTATGTCGAATTTAGTGCCGTTACATCGAATAAACCCTGCACCCATCCACACCACGACGCTATTTAGTTCGATATAGAGGTCTCTTAAATTCGACTTCTGTACTCCTCCCCAACGAGGGGAGTAGCGCTAAATTCGACATGGCCATATCGAATTAGGCTAGGTGTGGATGGAAATCAACGCTAATAGCTCCGGGAGCTATCCCACAGTGCACCACTCTGTTGACGCTCTGGACAGCAGTCCGAGCTCGGATGCTCTGACCAGCCACACAGGAAAAGCCCCGGGAAAATTTGAATTCCTTTTCCTGTCTGGGCAGTTTGAATCTCATTTCCTGTTTGGACATCGTGGCGAGCTCAGCAGCACTGGCAACGATGCAGAGCTCTCCAGCAGAGATGGCCGTGCAATCGCAGACTAGAAAGAGGGCCCCAGCATGGACTGATCGGGAAGTCATGGATCTCATCGCTGTGTGGGGAGATGAGTCCATGCTTTCCGAGCTGCGCTCCAAAAGACGGAATGCAAAGATCTATGAGAAGATCTCTAAAACCATGGCAGAGAGAGGATACAGCCGGGATGCAACGCAGTGCCGCGTGAAAATCAAGGAGCTGAGACAAGGCTACCAGAAGACCAAAGAGGCAAACGGACGCTCCGGAGCCCAGCCCCAGACATCCCGTTTCTACGAGGCACTGCATTCCATCCTTGGTGCGGCCACCACCACTACCCCACCAGTGACCGTCGACTCTGAGGATGGGATATTGTCCACGGCCGGTTCCTCGGACATGTTAGTGGACGGGGAAGATGAGGAAGGAGATGAGGAGGACGAGGCAGTCGACAGCGCTTGCAACGCTGATTTCCCCGACAGCCAGGATCTCTTCATCACCCTCACAGAGATCCCCTACCACCTGTCCCCAGCCGTTAACCAGGACACAGAATCAGGGGAAGGATCAGCCAGTAAGTGTTTTAAACCTCTAAACATTTATTTTTAACAGAACAGGAATTTTAACAATACCAACAATGGGTTTCTCATGATTAGTTTGCCCTAGGCGCTTAACGTTTCAGTCCCTGGCAGTGCAACTATTAAAAACAAATCTAACAAGGTCCGGTTTTGCATGATTGTTCTGCCCAAGCCGCTCTACTGTTTAGTCCCTGCCAGTGCAGCTACAGTAAAATGCGGTCTACGTGTCCGGGGATAGAGCAGAAATCCTCCTGGGACATCTCCACGAAGCTCTCCTGGAGGTAATTGGAAAGCCTTTGCATCAGGTTCCTGGGGAGAGCGGCCTTATTGGGTCCTCCGTGGTATGAAACGTTTCCGCGCCAGGAGACCATCAGGTACTCCGGGATCATTGCCCTGCAGAGCATGGTGGCATACGGCCCTGGTCTTTGCAGGCTTTCCCGGAGCATTCTTTCTTTATCTCTGTCTGAGATCCTCATCAGGGTGATGTTGCTCATGGTGACCTGCTTTGAATTAGGTAGGGGAATGTTAGTATTGTGACTGCTTGCCCGTTCCTTTACAGAACTGTAACCGCCGGTTTACAGCCACGCGGTGGAGGCGGGAGAGGTGCGGCATACAGGGATCTTTCCCTGGGACAGCCGCGAGGGGGTGGGACAGGGGCAGAGTTGATGCTGGCCGGATTGCTGGCAGCAGGGACTAGCATTGCTTTCAATGTGAAAGGAGGCCAGTGCTACTATCAAAGTTTTAAGCAGCCACAAGTCTACGGCTTACCATGTCTGCCTGCTACACAAATTCCGGTGTCCTGCCCCACTTCTCAAATCGGCAGTGCAAGACCCCAGGCACTGAATGCGAGGGCCGAAAATTTGACCTTGTCCTGAGTGCGCATGTGATAGGTACAGTGCATGGTCTTGTTCACAGAGAAAGACTATGTTCTTTGTTCACAACTACATTTATCTTTGAGGAATTCACTCCCTTTTTCCCATTCCCACAGCCACATCTGCGACTGTCTCCCAACCCAGCCTGGCATCACACACCCAGAGGCTAGCGCAGATTAGGTGGAGGAAGAAGAGGACATGTTCTCAGAACTAATGGGCTGCTCCCGAGCCCAGGCAGCACAGCAGACCCAGTGGAGGGAGAACTTGTCCCAAATGCACCGGACACACATGGAACGTGAGGAGAGGTGGCGGCAGGAAGACCAGCAGGCGACTCAAACGCTGCTTGGACTTATGAGGGAGCAAACGGACACGCTCCGGCGCCTTGTTGATGTTCTGCAGGAACGGAGGCAGGAGGACAGAGCCCCGCTGCAGTCTATCAGTAACCGCCCTCCCCCGCCACCAAGTCCCATACCCCCCTCACCCGAAGTCCAAAGAAGGAGGGGCGGCAGAGTCCGTGAAAACTGTCACTCCACCCCTGCAGACTGCTCAAGCACCAGAAGGCTCTCATTCCCCAAAATTTGAAAAGTCCTTTCCTTCCCGCCTCACCCAAGCCCCCGTCCAAGTTTCACCCCCCAGTTTCATGTGTGGTTGTTAATAAAAAATACGTTTCTGTTCATTACTGTTTCCATCATGTTCTTTAGAGGAGAGTCTGTCTGAAGGGGGGTAGGGGGGTTGATAATTGGACAGGACAGCAGCAGGGCACACACACAGTGCAGTCACTAGTTACCCTGGTCAGTCTGGGAGGTGGTTTTCATGTTCTGTGGGGGGGTGGGGGGTTGCTCTGTGACTTTGTGGCGGGGGAGGGCAGTTACAGATCTTATGCAGCAGCCCTTATCCTGGATCACAGCGCCACGCTGCAGGGGATCTGTAACCCTCCTCCCCCTGCCACAAAGTCACAGAGCCACCACATACACGCAGTCTCCATCAGGAGGGCTGGCAGGCTCCGTTGAAACAACCAGTCCACCACTGCGGAGCCTGTCATTCCTGCAGTTTAGAAGCGTCATTTGCATCAGTACACTACACCCGCTCCCCACCACAGTCTGCGTCCCAGGTTTAAAACATTCCCGCGAAAACAGTAATAAAGAAAACGGTGTCCATTAACAAAATAGAAGTCATTTTATTTTTAAAGGTGTGTTGGAAGGGAGTGAAGGGGGTATGTAACTGGAGAGGATAGTCAACATTGACTGGGTAAAGAAACGGGGGCAGGTTCAGCTTCTCTGTACACAAACTTAAAAGTCACAGGTTACCCTGCTCACTCAGGAACCTAGCTTTCAGAGCCTCCCGGATGCACAGCGCGTCCCGCTGGGCTCTTCTAATCGCCCGGCTGTCTGGCTGTGCGTAATCAGAAGCCAGGCTATTTGCCTCAACCTCCCACCCCGCCATAAAGGTCTCCCCCTTGCTCTCACAGAGATTGTGGAGCACACAGAAGCTGCTATAACAATGGGGATATTGGTTTCGCTGAGATCACAGCGAGTCAGTAAGCTTCTCCATCTCCCCTTGAGACGGCCAAAAGCACACTCCACCACCATTCTGCACTTGCTCAGCCGGTAGTTGAAGAGTTCTTTTTCAGTGTCCAGGGCGCCAGTATAGGGCTTCATGAGCCAGGGCATTAGCGGGTAGGCTGGGTCCCCGAGGATCACTGTAGGCATCTCCACATCCCCAAGAGTTATTTTGTGGTCCGGGAAGTAAATACCTTCCTGCAGCCGTCTAAACAGACCAGAGTTCCTGAAAACGCGAGCGTCATGAACCTTGCCCGGCCATCCGACGTTGATGTTTGTAAAACGTCCCCGATGGTCCACCAGTGCTTGCAGCACCATTGAAAAGTAGCCCTTTCTGTTAATGTACTGGCTGGCCTGGTGGTCCGGTCCCAGGATAGGGATGTGAGTTCCATCTATAGCCCCACCGCAGTTTGGGAATCCTATCGCGGCGAAGCCATCTATGATGGCCTGCGCGTTTCCCAGGGTCACTACCTTTGAGAGCAGTACCTCAACGATTGCGTTGGCTACTTGCATCACAACAACCCCCACGGTAGATTTGCCCATGCCAAAGTGGTTCGCGACTGACTGGTAGCTGTCTGGCGTTGCAAGCTTCCAGAGGGCTATGGCCACTCGCTTCTGGACAGTCAGGGCTGCTCGCATCCGGGTGTCATTGCGCTTAAGGGCAGGGGACAGCAACTCACAAAGTTCCATGAAAGTCCCCTTCTGCATGCGAAAGTTTCGCAGCCACCGTGATTCATCCCAGACCTGCAGCACTATGCGGTCCCACCAGTCCGTGCTTGTTTCCCGGGCCCAGAATCGCCGTTCCACAACATCCACATGACCCATTGTCACCGTGATGTCCTCGGCGTTGGGTCCCGTGCTTTCTGACAGGCCTGTGCTACTCTCAGACTTCAGGCCCTCACCGCGGTGCCGTAGCCTCCTCGCCTGATTTATCTGCATCTGCCTCTGGGAAAGGTGGATGATAAGCTGCGAGGCGTTGACAACGGACACAACTGCAGCGATGGTCGCAGCGGGCTCCATGCTCGCAGTGCTGTGGCGTCCGCGCTGTCACTGACCAGAAAAGTGCGCGAACTGATTTCCCGCCGGCGCTTTCAGGGAGGGAGGGAGGGCGGTAGTGACGGACGGATGACAACAGTTACCCAAAAGCACCCTCGACACATTTTTTTACCCAGAAGGCATTGGCGGCTCGACCCAGAATTCCAATGGGCAGCGGGGACTGCGGGAACTGTGGGATAGCTGCCCACAGTGCACCGCTCCCAATGTCGACGCTTTCCCCGTTAGTGTGGACTCACAAAGTCGAATTACTGTCCTTAGTGTGGACACACACGTTCGACTTTGCAATATCGATTCCACATATTCGATTTAAGAGAAATCGAACTACTCTCGTAGTGTAGACATACCCTAAAACTGCTTGGTCTAGTAACACCAAACTTGTGCTTATGAGGAGTAGTGCAGGGGTTCTTAACCTTTTTCTTTCTGAGCCCCCCCCAACATGCTATAAGAACTCCATGGCCCGCCTGCCTGTCTCACAACAACTAGTTTTCTGCATATAAAAGGCAGGGCTGGCATTAGCGGGTAGCAAGCAAGGCAATTGCCAGGGGCCACATGCCACAGGGGGCCCCACGAAGCTAAGTTGCTCAGGCTTCATCTTCAGCCTCGGGTGGCGGGGCTCAGGGGCCTGGGCTCCAGCCCCAAGAGGTGGGGCTTCAGCTTTCTGCCCTGGGCCCCAGCGAGTCTAACACTGGTCCTGGTTGGCAGCCCCCCATAAACCTTCCCGCAGCCCCCCAGGGGGCCTGTAGCGGGGTGGCTACCCCGCTCCTGCCTGAGGGGTTTAAAACAGCCCTGGCAGAGGGCTGGGGCAAAGGGAAAAGCTACTGGGCTGATTGGGGAAGTAGCCCCAGCTGGGCCACGCCCCAATCAGGCCCCAGCTGGTCCTATATAAGAGGCTGGGAGCCAGGCACTCAGTCTCTCTCTGCCTTCAGAGAGAGAAGGGCCTGGCTGCAGGGAGCTAGACAGGGTACCTGTGGTGGAACAGGGCTGGGGACAGGCTGAGGAGCTGGGGAGCTCCAGCCTGGATAGTCCCAGGCTGTGGCCTGGTGATAGGCCAAGGGGTACTGGGGGTTGCAGAGGGCAGCCCAGGGCTAGGCCAAGGCAGCAGGTCCAAACCCCCCTTGCCAGTGATGAGTGGCCGATATTGCAGTCTGCCCCAGGGAGCGGGGGCTAGTTGGTGACTGGCAGTGGCCTAGTGCTGCGGCAAGGTGGGGATAGTGGGGGGGGGTTCCCCTGGGAGGGGAGACCTAGCGTGTGGGTACTGCCAGGGGGCAGCACCCAGAGCAAAGGGGCACCGGGGTCCTGGGAGGGACACTGGGGCCAATGCAGAGGACAAGGCGGATCACCGGCCTGCAGAGGGCGCTCCAGTGGCTGGTGAGCTAATTCCCTGGACGACCAGCAGGAGGCGCCGCAGGGGTGAGTCCGGCCTCCTCTACAGGGCCCCAGACCCCTGGTTGAGAACTACTGGAATAGTGTATCTGAATAGCCCTTTTTTGTTTTAGTTAGGTGAATGATGTGGACTGGATGTTGAACTATTAGAGGTAGATGCAGTTTCATGTACATAATGTCTGTATGATCCAAGCATGATTTACAAACATGTATCAGGCAAAGCTGCTGCAAAACTTTTAAGTTAGGAAAGTAGGCGTTAGGAGCTGCAGTCCTATGGAGTTCCTAAATTTGGCTTAAGCTCTGAGATTTAATATCCCTTCCAAAGTTTTTGTTATTAATTATGAGCACGCCTAACAGAGTTTTAAGTGATTGTAAAGTCAGGTGAATCTGAAGAAAAGATCTTTATGCGTATTACCATTCTCCTGATGTTACTCACCCTTTTCAGAATCAGTCAGCAAGAAGAGATCAGGATGTTCTGGGTCATCAGCCATCATCACCATCCATCCTACCACTGACACATTTTTACTTGGTGTAGATTTGAACTGAAAAAAACAGAGTATGTATTAATGTTAAGCAAGAGGGTTCAGCCAGAATTAAAGCATCACATATTACAAAAATATGGAAATAAAGGGCCAATTCTGCTTTCTGCTAACCTGCCAAAAATACAAAATAATTCTATTCTGGATCTCCATAAAGGAATAATAGGAAACAACACAGCCACAAAGTTGTGTGGTCATAAACATATATATTGTACAGTTTGACAAAACTCAGTATTTTCAGCACCATGATACTTTTACTGTACACTATACCGATTTCACTGGGAGATCAGCATTTCTCAAATTGGGGGTCCTGACCCAAAAGGGTGTTGCAGAGGGTGTTGCAAGGTTATTTTAGGGGGGTTGTGGTATTGCCTCCTTTACTTCTGCGCTGCCTTCAGAGCTGGGCGGCTGGAGAGCGGTGGCTGTTGGCTGGGAACTCAGCTCTGAAGGCAGCACTGCGCCAGCAGCAGTGCAGAAATAAGGGTAGCAATACCATACTATGCCACCCCTACACTTCTACGCTGCTGCCTTCAGAGCTGGGTGGCCGAAGAGTGGCGGCTGCTGACTGAAGGCCCAGCTCTGCAGGGAGCAGCTCTGCCTTCAGAGCTGGGTTCCCGACCAGAAGCCACCACTCTCCAGCTGCCCAGCTTTGAAGGCATCGCTGACGCCAGTAGCAACGCAGAAGTAAGGGTAGCGGTACTGCAACCCTCCCTACAATAACCTTGTGACCCCCCCCATACCTTTTTGGGTCAGGACCCCTACAAATTACAACACCGAGAGTTTCAGATTAAATAGCTGAAATCATGAAATGTACGATTTTTAAAATCTTATGACTGTGAAATTAACCAAAATGGACCATGAATTTGGTAGGGCCCTAATGATGTCAAAGGCTTTTATCTGCATGAGTTTGTGATAGATGCGTTACAGACAAGTGATGAACCCATTACTCAATAATACAGATTATACCAAATAAACCTTTATACTATACCACATCATTTCGTATTCTGTTTATGCTATGTATATTAGAGAAAAAACTATTTTACAAATATTTCAGTTAAAAGTTGTATTGAGACTTTCACACCCCTCTCTCTCTGCAAAGCCAGGGCCTTAGCTACTCTCATTTCAACTGTCTAGGTCTCCAAATGAACCATAAAAATCTTTAAAAATTACTGAAAATATCCTTTTTATACCTAAAAATTAAACAATGTAACCGCCAGACCTAGAAACAAATGCTTGAGAAGATTGAAACCCATCTTTTTCATAAGGATAAAACTCCTGCATCTATATCCCTTTGGAGTCATGAGATATCAGGTAAAATTTTTGATATTTTTATGTCTAGAAAAGCTGTTACTGGTCCAGGACTAAATCATGCCTATCCTGGGCCTCAGGCTGGAGTTATTTGGGGTGGGAGGCAATTTTGTGGAAGTTCTACTTTTTGGATGGGATGTTGGGTGGTGTGATATACGTGAAGAAAAACATTTGCCATATAGCTATTTTTTTTTTTTTTTTTTAAAGACAGTTATTTGCAGAGGGTTGAAATAGCAAAATAAGTACTGGGTGAGGTAAATGAGAACAAAAATGGTCAAAAGTGCATGATAAATGCTTATCACAAGAATATCAACATATCACATATTTTGATATTCTTGTGACAAGCTATGGAACAGTTTGATAATATGGGGTATACTTTAAGATCATTTTTAGAAGTTTTACAACTGTATTAATACTGTTTTTCCTCTCCCTCTTCTGTACAACTGGTCTCAAGATACTAGCAAAATCTGGTTTATCGAGGCTGAGATATGGAAAATTAGTCCCTATAAAATTAAAAGTAACATTTCTAAAATTAGATTTTTTTTTTTTGGAAAAACGTGGCATGAATAAAATACAAAATGGTATGAATACTCATTAGGACCTATATAACTCACTTGTAGCACTGCCATTTGTAAATAGCAAGAACAATCCAAACTCATGCCAATAAAATATTTATACCACCATACTCCATCATTGTACATGTGATATACAAACCCACAAATAAATACTTTTTTGGGTGAGCACTGCCAGGATTATGCCACTTCTTTCCCCACTCCCACCCATTGGCAATGTTGCTATCCTCCTCCTGGGTCAAGGGGGCTTTTTGGCAATGATGATGCTTTCCTAACCATTACTCTAAAGGCTTGTGACCAAAACTTGGATTGTGTGTCCAGAACACTCATTTCTGGAATTTGATAGGAAGCCTTTAAACAAGCCTTTACACACCTTTCATAATATAATAATTATACCATCTTCTTTTCTGAATGTATGCCATTTTAAAAACCATCCGTGAGTAAAGCAAACCTTTTTTTAATCACACAATGTGTGTTTCAGATTAATTTTGACAGATGCACAATATGAAATGCGACTGGAAATTTGCATGTTGTTTAAATTACACAGAGTAATGATGCAATGCCCTTGATTTACAAGCAGCTTGTAGAAACGACTCAAGTCTACCACAGCAGTTAGAATTTGGACTTTGCGTCCCAAACAGAAACAGTTGTTTTAGAAATCTTTTCAAACTTCTCCCTGTCAACAAGCGGATTCTGAACTCTGCTTTAGGTATTAGCAACTGACCTTTGGAAATGATAAAGTGACAATAGTCTCAAAGTTTTTCAAGTTATTAAAACTAGTTTAAAAAAAGATTTCTATTTAAAATATCTTTTTTTTACTATAATACTTTATAGCAGATTTACAGAATGAAGTACCAAATGCATGTTCCAAATGTTTGTAAATAATGTGACTTAACCATTACATATACAATAAAAAGGGAGCATTAGCACAAATAATTACACTACAGCCAAAATGCTTCTGAAATAAATGTAGTCAAACTTTACTAATTCTTGGTCACTGAGAACGAAAATGATGCTTAAAATTGTTGATTGGCTCTAGTTTTCAATTGGGTCAGTATATACAACCCTTGACTTGAGAATGGCGGAGGATAAGTGAGTTATAAAGGGAAGGGATCTCAATTTAAACCAGAAATGACTAAAATACATCTTTGACTGGATCTATGAATAAATCTATGACTGGGTTTGGACAGTACTTGCTTTTTAGGCAAAACAATGAATGATGCAATCTGAAGCGGGTATTGCGTCATATGATATGAATTGCATCATGTTATTCCTAGAAGTCATGGATGATGCAATCATAATGAAGCTTACATCACTCTGCTGAACAAATTGCCCTATATCAGCTATAGAAATCATACAGTGTCGTGCTCTCTTATTTGTCAGTGTTTGATTTTGCAAAGGGACACATTTCTGTTTAGCCAAAGTGAGCAGAGATGCCTCGTACTTGTGTGAACAGTGCAGATAACTTCTGCTATGTTTGTGGTGAAGTGACTTTTGCATCACAAAAGCGCAGTATAACCACTATGGTTAAGAAAGCCTATCACCTTTATTTTGGCTGCAAAACTGGAGATCAGGACAAGAGGTGGGCCCCACACATATGCTGCAACACTTGTGCAACAAATCTTCGCCAGTGGTTGAACAGGAAAAGGAAATCTATGCCTTTTGCAGTGCCAATGATTTGGAGAGAGCCAACAGATCATACCAGCAATTGTTACTTCTGCATGGTGCCTCCAGTTGGGAAAGGTGTGTCAAAGAAGAAAAAGTGGACTGTGCATTATCCAAACATTCCATCAGCTATACGCCCAGTACCCCACGGAGAAGGACTGCCAGTTCCTGATGCGCCAGAATCATTCTCACTTGAGTCAGACGAGGAAGAGGAAGAGGATGAAACTTCTGGTCCTGAACCATCAATGTCACAGGACCCACATTTTCTCCCATCCTCCTCCTCTGAACCACACCTCATAACACAAGGTGAACTGAATGAATGACCTTGTCAGGGATTTGGAACTACCCAAGAGTAAGGCAGAGCTGTTGGGCTCCAGACAACAGCAGTGGAATCTCCTGGCAGGTGATGTTAGGGTTTCCATGTTCCGTGACCGTCAAAAGGATCTTGTCCCATTCTTCTTCATGGAAGGTGATCTTGTAGCCTGCAACAACATCGATGGTGTGATGGCAGCCCTCAACATTGTTCACGATCCAGATGAGTGGAGACTGTTCATTGATTCATCGAAGACGAGTCTTAAAGCTGTTTTACTGCATAATGGCAATGTTTTGCCATCAATTCCAGTTGGTCATACAGTCTATATGAAGGAAACCTATGACAACATGAAACAACTTTTGAGGTGCATAAACTATGACCAACATCAGTGGCAGCTTTGTGGCGATTTGAAGGTTGTTGCTCTCTTGCTTGGTCTGCAGACTGGATACACAAAGTACTGCTGTTTTCTCTGCGAATGGGATAGTCGTGCAAGAGATTCCCACTACATCAAGAAAGATTGGCCACTCCGACAGTCATTGGAGCCTGGGAGGAAAAGTGTTCAGCATCCACCACGTGTTGAATCAAGGAAGATTTTGTTACCACCCTTACACATCAAGCTGGGTCTGATGAAGAACTTTGTCAAGGCCATTGACAAAACACAAGCAGCTTTCAAGTACCTCTGTGGAAAATTTCCAAGGTTAAGTGAGGCTAAGATAAAGGAAGGTGTCTTTGTTGGTCCTCAGATTCGTGAACTTCTTTGAGATGATGCATTTGACCATGCACTGCGTGGCTAGGAAAAGACGGCATGGAAAGCCTTCCAGTTAGTGGCAATAAATTTTCTCGGAAACAACAAGGCAGACAACTACAGGTTGTTGGTGGAAAACCTCCTCAAGGCATACAAAAGCCTTGGTTGCAACATGTCACTAAAGATACATTTTTGCACTCTCATCTAGATTTTTTTCCACCGAACTGCGGAGCAGTGAGCGACGAGCACGGCGAGCGATTTCACCAGGACATTGCAACAATGGAGAAACGCTATCAGGGCAAATGGAGCCCATCAATGATTGCAGACTATTGCTGGACAGTGACAAGAGATGCTCCATTGAATGAATACAAGAGACAAGCCAAGAAGCGCCGAGTAGACACTGAATAGGACTAAACTATGTACATAATAGTTTGCCTTTTGTTTCATAATAAATTTTATTTATATAACCCTTTTGCTGATTTTTAAAGTGTTACATAAACAGGACAAGTGAAATATTATCATGTAAAGCAACCATAAACACATGAAAAGACCTAGGTTTACAATTTATGATTAAAACTCTATCTACACAATATACATAGACATAAAATGTAAAAACTTAAATATCTTAAACAGTAGCCAATCAGTTGTTTTAATTGTCATATTTGAATTCAGCACATCAAAATACATAATAAATAGCACATTTTATCTCTGAAGCAGACGACTTCTCAAAAATTGTAGACCAGTGTTACCACGGGTGATTATTCTGAGTTTATCAGGAGTAAAAGGAGATAGGGAATTTCTGCTGTAAACTCTAACAGGCAATTTAATTAATAGATAGATTAAAAATATTTCCATTCCAAAGTTCACATCAGTTATCCCAATGTTTGTCCTATATTAAGAGATTTTGTATCTCTGCAAAACTATCTGGGGGCTGTGCAAGAAATAAACTGCACTTTAGCCCTCTAACGTCTGTCCATAATTTAAATTAACAAATACAATAGCAGGTACTAGACTAAAAATAACATCCTAAATCCAAAGTCATCATCAACAGTTTAGCATCCCAGCATTCTTCAGTCTCCTTACAATGTGATACAAACAACAAGGAGTCTGGTGGCAACTCCTTTTATCTTGCTGCGTATACTTTGCATATCCGAGAGGCAGGGTTTGTGCAACCATACTCTTTTACCAGCTCTAGGTCAGACACAGATAAACCCTCCTGGGCCACTGCTTAAGTTGCTCAAAACAAATATTTGCCTCCTCCTAGGGCCTCAGGGATTTTCCCCTCGTGGTTGGAAAAATTAGCTCTGCTTGAAATTGATCTTTGGAGGCTCTTTGACGGTGAGCCACTTGGGAGAAACTGGGCTAAGGAGGGCTAAGGCTGGAAGGAAGCAGAGAGCTGAGAAAGAGAAAAAAGGCAGAAAAGCAAAAAGCCCCAAAGTAGTAAAAATAGATAATGTCAGAGATACAGCACGTGGGTTTGTGTCAGTGTGTATACCGGGATGGACAAACTTTTTGGGCCGAGGGCCACATCTGGGTGGGGAAATTGTATGCAGGGCCAGGGCAGGGGGTTGGGGTGTGGGAGGGAGTGCGGTGTGTGGGAGGGGGTGCCGTGTGCAGGAAGGGGCTCAGGGCAGGGGGTTGGGGTGCAGGAGGGATGCATGAGGGGGCTCAGGGCAGGGAGTTGGGGGGTGGGGTACAGGTGCACCTGAAGAAGTGGGTTTTTTTACCGATGAAAGCTTATGCCCAAATAAATGTGTTAGTCTTAGAATCATAGAATATCAGGGTTGGAAGGGACCTCAGGAGGTCATCTAGTCCAACCCCCTGCTCAAAGCAGGACCAATTCCCAACTAAATCATCCCAGCCAGGGCTTTGTCAAGCCGGGCCTTAAAAACCTCCAAGGAAGGAGACTCCACCACCTCCCTAGGTAACGCATTCCAGTGCTTCACCACCCTCCTAGTGAAATAGTGTTTCCTAATATCCAACCTAGACCTCTCCCACTGCAACTTGAGACCATTGCTCCTTGTTCTGTCATCTGCCACCACTGAGAACAGCTGAGCTCCATCCTCTCTGGAACCCCCCCCCCTCAGGTAGTTCAAAGCAGCTATCAAATCCCCCCTCATTCTTCTCTTCTGGAGACTAAACAATCCCAGTTCCCTCAGCCTCTCCTCATAAGTCATGTGCTCCAGACCCCTAATCATTTTTGTTGCCCTCCGCTGGACTCTTTCCAATTTTTCCACATCCTTCTTGTAGTGTGGGGCCCAAAACTGGACACAGTACTCCAGATGAGGCCTCACCAATGTCGAATAAAGGGGAACGATCACGTTCCTCGATCTGCTGGCAATGCCCCTACTTATACAGCCCAAAATGCCGTTAGCCTTCTTGGCAACAAGAGCACACTGTTGACTCATATCCAGCTTCTCGTCCACTGTGACCCCTAGGTCCTTTTCTGCAGAACTGCTACCTAGCCATTCGGTCCCTAGTCTGTAGCAGTGCATGGGATTCTTCCGTCCTAAGTGCAGGACTCTGCACTTGTCCTTGTTGAACCTCATCAGGTTTTTTTTGGCCCAATCCTCTAATTTGTCTAGGTCCCTCTGTATCCGATCCCTACCCTCTAGTGTATCTACCACGCCTCCCAGTTTAGTGTCATCTGCAAACTTGCTGAGAGTGCAGTCCACACCATCCTCCAGATCATTAATAAAGATATTGAACAAAACCGGCCCCAGGACCGACCCTTGGGGCACTCCGCTTGAAACCGGCTGCCAACTAGACATGGAGCCATTGATCACTACCCGTTGAGCCTGACGATCTAGCCAGCTTTCTATCCACCTTACAGTCCATTCATCCAGCCCATACTTCTTTAACTTGCTGGCAAGAATACTGTGGGAGACCGTATCAAAAGCTTTGCTAAAGTCAAGGAATAACACATCCACTGCTTTCCCCTCATCCACAGAGCCAGTTATCTCATCATAGAAGGCAATTAGGTTAGTCAGGCACGACTTGCCCTTGGTGAATCCATGCTGACTGTTCCTGATCACTTTCCTCTCCTCTAAGTGTTTCATAATTGATTCCTTGAGGACCTGCTCCATGATTTTTCCAGGGACTGAGGTGAGGCTGACTGGCCTGTAGTTCCCCGGATCCTCCTTCTTCCCTTTTTTAAAGATGGGCACTCTATTAGCCTTTTTACAGTCATCCGGGACCTCCCCCGATCGCCATGAGTTTTCAAAAATAATGGCTAATGGCTTTGCAATCTCATCCGCCAACTCCTTTAGCACCCTCGGATGCAGCGCATCCGGCCCCATGGACTTGTGCACGTCCAGTTTTTCTAAATAGTCCCGAACCACTTGTTTCTCCACAGAGGGCTGGTCACCTTCTCCCCATACTGTGCTGCCCAGTGCAGCAGTCTGGGAGCTGACCTTGTTCGTGAAGACAGAGGCAAAAAAAGTACATTAGCTTTTTCCACATCCTCGGTCACTAGGTTGCCTCCCTCATTCAGTAAGGGGCCCACACTTTCCTTGACTTTCTTCTTGTTGCTAACATACCTGAAGAAACCCTTTTTGTTACTCTTAACATCTCTTGCTAGCTGCAACTCCAAGTGTGATTTGGCCTTCCTGATTTCACTCCTGCATGCCTGAGCAATATTTTTATACTCCTCCCTGGTCATTTGTCCAATCTTCCACTTCTTGTAAGCTTCTTTTTTGCGTTTAAGATCAGCAAGGATTTCACTGTTTAGCCAAGCTGGTCGCCTGCCATATTTACTATTCTTTCTACACATCGGGATGGTTTGTTCCTGCAACCGCAATAAGGATTCTTTAAAATACAGCCAGCTCTCCTAGACCCCTTTGCCCTTCATGTTATTCTCCCAGGGGATCCTGCCCATCTGTTCCCTGAGGGAGTCAAAGTCTGCTTTTCTGAAGTCCAGGGTTCGTATTCTGCTGCTCTCCTTTCTTCCTTGTGTCAGGATCCTGAACTCGACCATCTCATGGTCACTGCCTCCCAGGTTCCCATCCACTTTTGCTTCCCCTACTAATTCCTCCCTGTTTGTGAGCAGCAGGTCAAGAAAAGCTCTGCCCCTAGTTGGTTCCTCCAGCACTTGCACCAGGAAATTGTCCCCTACACTTTCCAAAAACTTCCTGGATTGTCTGTGCACCGCTGTATTGCTCTTCCAGCAGATATCAGGGTGATTAAAGTCTCCCATGAGAACCAGGGCCTGCGATCTAGCAACTTCTGCTAGTTGCCAGAAGAAAGCCTCGTCCACCTCATCCCCCTTTAAGGGGGATGAGGTGCCACCAGACTCCTCGTTGTTCATATTGATGTAAAGCACTTTTAACATGCAAAGAGCTAAGTACCATATTACTATTTATATTTTTCATATCAGACATGTATATGCCTTAAACAAAGACCCCTCTCTCATGACCAGTTCATGTCCAGCCCCTTCCAACTATAAATAAACTTATCACCTCATAGTTTCAAGTGATCTCTCTACAATAAAAAGTAACCTGTTTTGTTCCCCTCAGTTGCCTATTACCTCTCACCTCTCAGACCTCCCCTATCCTCCTAATACAGACTATGGATCTCATCTTATACTAGCAGATATGACGAAACATTAGGTGGTAGCTTTGACTAAGTTTGAATAACTGATGTTTGTATTTTATATATTAATATCTACAAGACAATAAGTTGGTGTTTGTCTTGTGAAAAGGACAAAGTTCAAACTTTTAACAAACTCATTTCCTGGATATGTTTTTATTATGCAACTTATCACATGCACCACCCAACCTGTGCAACAGAAGATATACCAATTCATGCATCAGTTACCTTCTAAACACAAATTAAATTAAATTAACACAGCTGCAGACCATCTCCAATTTACCCTCAGATAGTTAAACTTCATTCCTGAATAATAACTAAACAAGTATGAGCTGTAACAGGCTCCCTGACAGCCCACAATCAGATAATTAGGATTTAAGGGGCAGGCTGAGAGCTACACTATTCTATTTCACAATAACCCTGCAATACAGGAGGTGCATAGCTGCACCACCACATGGGAGCATCAGAAGGCATTGCACTAATAAGGTCATCAGAAGTAGAGATTAAATGCCAAAGTGTTGATATATCTCCATTAAAAGTGAAATTAATAGATTTTCCTTCCTTTAAAGTTACTGATACATTTTCAGTCTTATCTTCAGTTTAAAGATTCTGATCTGGGAATTATATATTTACCTTTGGAGAAGTATTATTATATGTCCATTTAATGTATACTACTTATCCTCAATAAGACTTTTAAGATAAGATTGCTCCCCTTATAGTGTGATATTCATTATTGTATTTTTACTCTGAAATAAACTGTTAATCAACAAGCCATCTATAAACAGAAGTGAAACTTTTTTTTTATTTAGAAACAGAATATAATAGCTAGCTATGTAACTCCCCTAGGTTTCCCACTGCCAAGAGCTACTCAGATTTTTTTTCAACAACATTTTTATTAAACCTGTTTTAAAATTACTTGTTGAGAAGTATATGCATGTTACAGGTATTATAGTAAAACCCTTTCTCACCCATATTAGTGTACTAGGGAAGTACTATTTCCCCCTTTCTGAGTTATCATTTGATATTTTGAAATGGAGAAAACACCAGGCAAGAGAGATTTATAGAATGATGATTCTGTTCTTGGAAAAATACATTATTTGGAATAAAACCTAAAGGCATCAAGTCAGCAACAGGAGCACAAAAAGGACAGTTACCTGTTCAGTAACTGGCGTTCTTCGAGATGTGTTGCTCCTGTCTATTCCACAGTAGGTGTGCGTGCTCGCCATGTGCACTGGTGCCGGAAGTTTTTCCCTTAGCAGTACCCGTACTGGGGGAGCACCGCAGCGACCCCTGGAGTGGCGCCTGTATATCGTGCTATAAGGGGAGCCACTGGCTCCCCCCACCCTCGGTTCCTTCTTGCCGGACAACTCCGACAGAGGGGAAGGAGGGCGGGGTGTGGAATAGACAGGAGCAACACATCTCGAAGAACGTCAGTTACGGAACAGGTAACTGTCCTTTCTTCGAGTGATTGCTCCTGTGTATTCCACAGTAGGTGATTCCAAGCAATGTCTGCTGGAGGTGGGTAGGAGTTCACGAAGGTTCGGGACGAAGTTCCGCCCTGCCGAACCCAGCGTCATCCCTAGACTGGGAGATGATCGTGAAATGCGAATTAAATGTGTGAACTGAGGCCCAAGTGGCCGCCCTACAAATGTCCTGGATGGGGACATGGGCGACGTAGGCAGCTGATGAGGCCTGAGCCCTTGTAGAGTGTGCCCTGACGATCGGTGGCAGGGGAATCCCTGCCAGATCACAGCACGTGCGTATGCACGAGGTGATCCAGCAGGAAAACCGCTGGGTGGAGATAGGCTGCCCCTTTGCCCGCTCGGCCGAGGCAATAAAGAGTTGAGAGGATTTCCGGAACGGCTTAGTCCGATCCAGATAAAAAGCTAACGCCCTACGCACATTGAGTGTGTGGAGGCGGCGTTCCTCATTAGAGGTGTGGGGCTTGGGACAGAGCACGGGAAGGAAGATGCTCTGCTCCATATGGAAGGCGGAGACCACCTTCAGGAGGAACGCCGGGTGTGGGCGGAACTGGACTTTATCCCTATGAAAAACAGTATAGGGGGGTTCTGAGGTCAAGGCCCTGATCTCTGAGACATGGCAGGCTGACATGATCGCCACAAGGAAGGCCACCTTCCACGAGAGGTGCGACCAGGAACACGTGGCCAGAGGTTCAAAGGGGGGCCCCGTGAGACAGGACAAGACCAGTTTGAGGTCCCATTGTGGCACGGGGGGCCTAGCGTACGGGAACGAACGGTCAAGGCCCTTCAGGAAATGGGAGGTCATTGAGTGGGAGAAGACCGAGTGGCCTTGCACCAGCAGGTGAAAGGCCGATATGGCCGCCAGGTACACCCTGATCGAGGCAGGTGCCAGTCCCTAGGCCCTAAGGGATAAGAGGTAGTCCAGGATAAACTGGAGAGGTGCAGCAGAGGGGGACACTCCCCGCTCACTCGCCCACCTGGCGAACCTGGACCATTTAGCCACGTACGTCCGACACGTGGACGGTTTCCTGCTTTCCAGGAGGACTCGCCTTACCTACTCCGAACACCTATTCTCCTCCTCATTCAGCCACAGAGCAGCCACGCTGTCAGGTGAAGCGCGGCCAGATTGGGATGGAGGAGGCGCCCCCCATCCTGGGAGAGGAGGTCCGGGCGGAGTGGTAGCGCCCTCAGGGGGGCCGCTAAGAGGCGTAGGAGGGGCCCGTACCAGTGCTGGCGGGCCCATGCCGGGGCTATGAGAATGACTTTCGCCTTGTCCGCCTTCACCTTCTGAAGGACCTTGGTGATGAGGGGGAATGGGGGAAAGGCATATAGGAGCTGGCCTGACCAGCTCAGGAGGAACGCGTCGCAGATCGCGCCTTCCCCAACCCCTCCTCTGGAGCAGAACTGGGGGCAACGCTAGTTCTGACGGGTTGCAAACAGGTCGATCTGGGGAGCTCCCCACTCTTGGAAGAGCCGGTGAGTGACCTCCGAGTGGAGCGACCACTCGTACTGGGGGAGAAGACCCTGCTGAGGTGGTCTGCTTGTGTACTGCAGACGCCCGGGAAGTGAGCCACACTCAGGGAGATATCGTGGGCTATACAGAACTCCCAAAGGTTCAGGGCATCCCAGCAGAGGGCTAGGGAGCAAGTCCCACCTTGCCTGTTGATATAGCACATGGCGGCGGTGTTGTCCGTGAGGACTCACTCTGACCACCTTGCCGCGGAGGTGTGTGAGGAAAGCCACGCACGCCAACCGTACTGCCCTGAGCTCCTTGACGTTTATGTGAAGGGGCAAGTCCAGGGCCGACCAAGTTCTCTGGGTTTGCACGTCCCCCGTGTGGGCTCCCAAGCCGAGGTCCGAAGCATCGGACATCAGGTCTATGGAGGGGTTGGCCTCCCTGAAGGGAACCCCTTCCAGCATATTGCTCAGGCAGGACCACCGTAGGAGGGAAGCCAGTATCGGGGACGGGACGGTGAGAACCTTGTCTAGACCGTCCCGAGCTTGGGAGAACTGGGAGGCCAGCCATATCTGGAGGGGCCTCATACGGAGCCTGGCATGGCGGACCACGTAAGTGCACGCCGCCATGTGTCCCAGAATCCAAAGACACGCCCTCGCCATGGTCACTGGGAAGGCCGTGACCGAGGCGATGAGATCCCTTAGGGTCTCAAACCTGTCCAAGGGGAGAGAGGCTGTGGCCCTGGAGGAGTCCAGCAGGGCCCCAATGAACTCTATGCGCTGAACGGGCACTAATGTTGATTTGGTCTCGTTCACAACCAGGCCTAGATCGGCGCCTGTCGACAGGAGCAGCTCCACGTGGGACTCCACTTCGAAACGAGACTCCCCCTTGAGGAGCCAGTCATCCAGGTAAGGGAAGATTTGTACGCCCTCCCGCCTGAGGTAGGCCACCACCACGGACATACATTTCGTGAAAACCCTGGGAGCTGTGGATAGGCCAAAGGGGAGGACCGCAAATTGGTAGTGGTCCATCCCTACCATGAATCGGAGGAAGCGTCTGTGCCCCTTGAAAATATGGACGGGGTCCAGGGAGGGGATAATAGAGGCCAGGAACTTAGAACAGGTTAGGAACCTGTTCAGGTCGCGCAGGTCCAGAATAGGCCTGAGACCCCCTTTCGCCTTCGCGATCAGGAAGTATGGGGAGTAGAACCCTTTGCCCTGGAACTGAACCGGTACCCTTTCCACCGCCCCTAGGTGAAGCAGCCGATCCACCTCCTGATGCAGGAGGCGGACATGGTCCGGGTCCCCCGGGGCCATCATGGAGGGCGGGTGATTTGGTGGGGGTGAGGTGAACTGCAGCACGTAGCCCTTGGAAATGGTACTGAGGACCCATTAGTCCGAAGTTATGCGGGACCACGCCCTGAGGAAGGCAGACAATCGGTTGAAGAACACAAACTTTATTAATCGGGGGGTCTCCCTGGCAACAGGCCCGGTGCCCCCCTGCAAATAGTCAAAACCGCCTCTTTCCCTGCCTCTTGCCCTTAGAGGGTCCAGGCTGCGGGACAGAGCAGGACTGCCACTGAGACTGACGCTTCTGGTCTCTGGGTCTTTTGTACGGGGGCTCATATCTGGTTCTCGCAGGTTGAACCGCCGGAAGCGATTTGGCCTTGTCCTTAGCCGGAGGGACGTAGAGGCCCAAGGTCTGCAAGGTGCTGCGGGAATCTTTCATCCCATGCAGCCTGACGTCTGTCTGGTCCGCAAAGAGCGCCTTGCCATTGAATGGGAGGTCCTGCATCAGAGATTGGGCCTCCGACGACAGCCTGGACAACAGGAGCCACGACGCCCTGCGCATGGTGATTGCGGACGCCATCGAGCGGGCCTCCGGGTCAGCAGCATCGGACGCCGCTTGCAGGGCCGCTTTAGCCGCTACCGACCCCTCTTCTATCAGAGCCTTGAAGTCCTTCCTGTCCCGGTCAGGGAGGAGGGGCTCAAATTTAGGCAGGGACTCCCACAGGTTGAAGTCGTACCTGCTCAGTAAGGCCTGGTGGTTGGCTACGCGAAGCTGGAAACTAGCCAACGAATAAAATTTTCTGCCAAAGAAGTCCAGTCTCCTGGCGTCTGTTTTTGGAGGTGGGCACGGGCTGGCCCTGACGCTCTCTGTGGTTTACCGATTCCACAATGAGCGAGTTGGGTGCCGGGTGGGAATACAAGTATTCACGGTCCTTCGCCGGCACAAAGTATTTCCTCTCGGCCTTTTTCGAGATTGGGGCCAAGGAGGCGGGAGTTTGCCACAGGGAGTTAGAGATGTTAGCAATACCCTGGTGCAGAGGCAGGGCCATGCGGCCTGGCGCCGAGGGAGACGGGACTTTAAAGAGGGAATCAGGCGGACCCTCCATCTCCTCGGCCTGTAGCTGGAGGTTGGAAGCCACCTGCTTTAGCAGGTCCTGGTGCGCCTTGAAGTCCTCCTGCGGTACCGATGGCGGAGGTGCCACTATGGTGTTGTCCGGTGCCGGAGAGACATCCCGCACGGGCCTCGGTCGGTGCCGGGGTGTCAAGACCGAGGTCAGAGTCCTGGCGTGGGTCCGCCGATTCGTGACCCGCCAACTTGTCCCATGGGCGGCCGGAGGAGGCCGATGGAGCCTGGGACGCTCTGGCGACTGGAACGGGTCTCCATTTGGGCTGGCACTGATGGCCACGGTGCCCACTGGCACCACTGTCCTTGCCACAGGGTCCCGGCGGAACCGCGCGCGCCGAGGCCGGGTGCCGAGGCCGAGGTGGCTGAAGAACGCTCGGTGCCGCGGGAGCGGTAGGAGCGGTGAATGTGATGTCGTCTCCCTCGGGACCGGGATCTCGACGACGATGAACGGTACCCACGCAACGAACTGCTTCGGTACACGTGATGGCGACGCGAAGCCCGGTGCTCTGATGCTAAGGTACCCCGAGGGGAGCCTCTGGCGTGACATCTAGACGAGCGGAAGCTGGAACAGGAGCACCGATGTCTGTCCCGTCGAGAGCAGCTCCGGTACCCACGTCTAGCAGGTGAGCATTCCCGGTGCCTCTCTCAGTGCCTACGCTCGCTGGCAGATGGCGTAGAGGGTCCCTGTGACTCCCTTCCCGACGGCAACCTGGATGGTCTGGCTGGTGTCGAGGGTGGCCGGGAGCTGTCAGAAGAGCGGCCGCTGTGCGCCGAGCCGTGCAGGGATCTGTCTTCGGAGTGGGAACTGCAGCTGCTCGGAGAGGTCTGGTGGGCACCCAAAGGGGGCTTGCCTCGCAACCTAGGGCCCGTGCCTGATTGCGAGCTCGGGACGGGCAGGGACATAATGTCCTTCACAGCCTGCACTGCCTCTGGCATCGACGGCATCTGCACTGGTGGGGATGCCTGGGCCAACGGTACCGGGCTGCTCCGCTCCACACGAGTCGGAGCCTTTGAGCCCGGGGGGGGGGGATCGAGGGCTGCCCAGTGCGGGACCAGCCTCCCTCTTGTCCTTATCTCGGCATCGTTGTGAGGCCGGGCCCTTCCCTTGCTTTTTGGAGGGACAGCGGCGCCGACTGGTCGAAGGGGCTGCGCTACGCACCGACGACACAGCGGCTGGCGCCGAGTCCGATCTGCGTACCGGTGTCGGGGTCAGCGCCGACTCCATCAGGAGAGCTCGAAGTCTGAAGTCTCTCTTCTTCTTGGTTCTTGGCTTGAACGACCTGCAGATCTTGCAACGGTTGCTGATGTGAGTCTCTCACAGGCAGCGAAGACACTCAACGTGAGGGTCGCTCCTGGGCATAGAACGGCGACAGAAGTCGCACGATTTGAAGCCTGGGGCACGGGGCATGCCCTGAGCCCACTCTAACAACTGAAGAACGATCTACAACAGTACCACTAAGGTCGAGAAGAAGGGCTGCAGCAGAGCTGGAGCACAAAAGTTCTGACTACCTTCACTGGCGGCAAGAAGGAACTGAGGGTGGGGGGAGCTCATGGCTCCCCTTATAGCACGATATACAGGTGCCACTCCAGGGGTCGCCGCGGTGCTCCCCCATTACGGGTACTGCTAAGGGAAAAACTTCCGGCACCAGTGCACGTGGCGAGCACGCACACCTACTGTGGAATACACAGGAGCAATCACTCGAAGAAAAACATGACATACTGGCAGAAAGAAGGCTTTTTAAATTCTCAATGCCTCCAGAAAGACAAGCAATACACCCTTGACAATATAATGCCAGCAACAAATTATTTTCTTAATTTTTTTTTTTAATATAATCATTTGTACAATCTTGTTTCTTTCCATTCTTTCCTGCTATTTCTACTCTCAGGGTATGTCTACACTACAGGATTAATCCGAATTTAGATAATTCGAATTTGGGAAACAGATTGTATAAATTCGATTGTGCGCGGCCACACTAAGCACATTAATTCGGTTTTTAACCACATTAATTCGGTGGTGTGCGGCCACACTACCCCATTAATTTTAACCACATTAATTCGGTGGTGTGCGGCCACACTACCCCTAATTCGAATTAACAAAATCGATTTTGGTGCTACTCCGCTCGTCGGGGTGGAGTACAGAAATCGATTTTAAGTGCCCTTTAATTCGAAGTAACTGGCTCCGTTGTGTGGACGGGTTAAGGATTAATTCGGATTAACGCAGCTAAATCCGAATTAAAGTCGTAGTGTAGACCAGGCCTTAGTGAGGCAGATTTGACTATAAGTTTTTTGTTAATATCACATATAAATCTGTCCAAAAGTGCACTTTACTAGTTTCAAACTAGGCAGTAACAATTGACAGATTAGATTAAGCAGGACCATTGCTCTCAGCTAAGCAAACTGAATGCCAATTTAAGTGGGGAGAAAAAATAATTAAGTCATGCAAACCTTTTTAGTGTACTAAGCTACTATTAAGCTACTTTAGATATTATAATATTGGGTTTCCCAGTGAAATTAACTAGTGTAAATAAATTTGGAAAACACACAGCTTGTTATATAAATGACAAAGACAATTTTTAGTGGATTCTTTTTACAGAAAGTAGAACAGAACTCTCAGAGATCCAAGATCTTACCTTTGCCCTCTGCATGTAAGAAATAGGAAAAGAACATTTTGTACCACAGACAAACAAGCTAGTCCCCTTTCCAGGATTCCGGAGCACAACTTCTCATTTTCTAAAGTTATACAGCTTTATGCAAAGGTAATGACCTAATGTACAGTGGCATCTGACAAAATTCACATGGCTAATGAAGACTTGAAACACTGGATAGAGCTACTGCCTAGAAGTGATAGTCACAGTATAGGCTCTACATAGACAACATCAGGGGTTCCCAATTTTCTTCCATCTCTTGATAGATACATCCACTCCCCCTTTCATGACTACACAGACCACCCTTCTCCCCTTCCACTGGCTATGGCATAACATTCCTGGAGCAAGTACAGTAATTACTTACATAAAAAAGTAGTAATAAGGAAGTATTTAATGTAATTTTAGCTTCTTTCAATGTGATTTAGCAGCTGGAAACAAGATAGGAGAGCCAGCATCACGTGACAAGCCAGCTCTCTATATACCACCAAGAAGTGCTCTGCAGCCACTGGTGGTCCACAGACCACAATTCAGGAATTACTGGATTAGACAGAATAGGCAGGAAGAGTAATCCACAAAAACTGGAGTTTAACACACTGTCCAGTTCTTTACACATTTAAATATTTATATTTGCCATTGTTTGCTTCAATGTTGGGAGGGGGCAGTGATATATTCTAATCCAGGGGTGGGCAAACTATGGCCCCTCAGGGCTTTGGATCCGGCCCGCGGTGCCGTTGGCACCACGTCTCTGCGGCCCCCGGGCAGGGGGGCAGAGGGCTCCATGCATTGCCCTTGCCTCCAGGCACCACCCCCTGCAGCTCCCATTGGCCGGGAACGGGGAACTGAGGCCAATGGGAGCTTCCAGGGAGGTACCTGGAAGCGCAGCAAGGGCAGCACACGCAGGGCCTCCACCCCCCCTCCTCCAGGGGCCGCAGTGCTTCCGGGAGTGGCGCGGGGCCGGGGACAGGGCAGGCAGGCAGCCTGCCCTGGCTCCGGTGTGCGCCGCTGCCACCCTGGAGCCACTTGAGGTAAGCGGCACCAGGCCGGAGCCCGAACCCCTCCTGTACCTCACCCCCCAACTCCCTGCCCTAAGCCCCCTGCCTGCACCTTGCACCCCTCTTGCACCCCAACCCCCTGCCCT